>NC_070601.1:4138062-4163062 GCF_027409825.1 Scomber japonicus
AAAAAATGGTCATATTTGTACATAAGCTGCATAAAATTATTTTAAAAATGCATTTTATTTCCAATTTTGTATATTCAGAGTCATATTAAGATAAAATCTGGCTAAAATAAATGTGTATAGTGTTTTTACAGCTCCTATATGTAAGAAATAGGTCAAATTTGTAAAGTTGCATATATAAAAATGTGAATCAGCTGCACTAAATTATGTAAAAGTTGCATTTTATTCCCAATTTTGTATATTTGGGGACACATTTAGGAAGCAATCTGGCTATAAGTAATGTGTTATAATGATTTTAGAGCTTTAAAATGTAAAAAATGGGTCATATTTGCCTCTGAACATCATGACATGACCGAGATATAGAAGACAAACTGGAGGGAGGAGACCAACATATTTAATGAAAAGAAGTTGAAAGATGGATCTGGCGTGCAGCTCCACATGCTTGTCAGTTATTTCAGAGAGGGGCGAGAGGAGGGGGGGGGGGGGGGGGGGCGGGGGGGGCGACCTGTAAAACACGTTGACTAATCTCTCCTCTGTGTCTTACAGGAAGTAATGTTTGTCAGAGGAAGTGAGGGCGGGAGGAAGCGCCTGGGGGAGAAGTGGTGGTGGAGAGAAAGGTGTCTGCTAACCTCTGATCTAGCCACCAGAGAAAGAGAAGGGGAGGGGGGGGGGTTAGACGATGAGAGGGGGGGGGTTAGATGAAGAGGGGACGAGCCTTGTTATTAGGACAGGACATGATCTGTGGTTTCTTCCTCCTTCAGAAGAGACGATGCCAAGAAAAAATTGTTTAAAGGGAAGAAAAGAAAAAAAAAACCCTCAACATTTACGATGAGCTCGCCGTAAAAATAATAATAATCATCATCATCATCATGTAAAAGAGAAGAAAGTCAAATGAAACATGACAGCAGCTGATTTTAATCGTGTTGAGCCGCAGCTGAGACCGATACACAGACAGGAGGACGAGGAGGAAGAGGAGGAGGAAGAGGAGGAGGAAGAGGAGTCAAATTGACCCCTGTCTGTTTTGACTGTTCCTTCTTTCCTCCCTTCCTTCTTGTCTTCAGTCCTTCCTTCCTCCCTCCTTTCCTTCCTTCTGTCCTTCCTTCCTTCCGTCTGTCCTTCCTCCTCCCTCCTTTCCTTCCTTCTTCTTTCCTTCCATCCTTCCTTCCTCCCTCCTTTCCTTCCTTCTTCCCTCCTTTCCTTCCTTCCTCCCTTGACTCGAGGACAACAGGAGGGTTAAACACAAACTTTTATTTTAAATTTTAGACATAAATGAGAAAGAAAGAATGAAAACCCCTTCAGTAAAAAGTGGTTAAAGTTGCATTTTTACACAAGTTTATATAATAAATAAATCCTCTTATATGTGTGAAGTCTTATATTAGATGATTATATTACATTCTGTCCATATTAACCCACAGATACATGACTAAAACAGCCTGAAAGCATAATGTGGTTAAAGTTACACGCCTAGACGAACTTTTGACTTCTTCCCCTCACACACACACACACACACACACACACACACACACACACACACACACACACACACACACACACACACACACACACACACACAGAGCTGTCACTCAAACACTAAGGTGTGCCAACTCCACTAATGTATGAAGAAACTGTATCATAGTTTTATGAGTTAAATCATCGGGTTCGTCTCACTCCATCAAACAGCTGACTGAAATCTTGTTCATGATACGAGACGAGTCATCGATGAGTCATCAGAGGAGGGAAAAGACGGTTTCCTCACATCTGGATGATGCATTTAAAGCAGAAATTTGATTTGGTTAAAAACGCAAAAATATACGTCATACATTTGCATATTTTGAGTTATTATAAGTTTTAACTGTTTTAACAGTTAAATGTGACTTAATGATTTATAGGTGAGAAGAAGAAGTTGAAAGTGATGCGGAACTTAATTGGAAGCCGGTGCAGCTGTTTGAGTGTGGGGGTGATGTGCTGCCAGGGTTTAGTTCGAGTGAGAACCCTGGCAGCTGAGTTTTGGACGTGTTGGAGCCTGTCCAGTGTTTTATTGGGGACCCCATACAGGATGGCATTGCAATAGTCCAGACGTGAGGGAGAAAGGAAAGGAAGGAAGGACGGACAAAAGAGGGAAGGAAGGAAGGTAGGAGGGAAGGAAGGAAGGTAGGAGGGAAGAAAGAAGGAAGGAGGAAGGGAGGGAGGAAGAATCGGGGGGAGAAGGAGGGAGGAAGGAAGGAGGGAGGGAGGGAGGAAAGAAGGAAGGAGGGATGGAGAAAGGGAAGGAGGAAGGAAGGAGGGAGGGAGAAAGGAAGGGAGGAAAGAAAGAAGGGTTATAGTAGAGGGTTAATGATGAGAGGAAACAGTGAGCAGAGTGAATATGAGCAGCATGTGAAGGTTTGGGGGGTTAGGAAGGAAGGTAGGAAAGAAGTTAGGAGGGAGGGAGAAAGGACAGAGGAAGGAAAGGAGGAAAGAAAGAAGGTTATAGTAGAGGGTTAACGATGAGAGGAAACAGTGAGCAGAGTGAATATGAGCAGCATGTGAAGGTTGGGGGGGGGGGGGGTTTCCCTGCAGGAAGCTGGTTACTCATAGCGGTAACAAGGTTTTAAACGATGCGTCTATCAGCCACAGGAAGTTAGGAGGTTAAATATCTCTGCATTAATCACGTCTGCTGCACCAACTCTGCAAGAAACCAAAGTATGGAGACAGATATATGAGCTGTTTCACCATAATTAGCATTTTAATCTTTACAGAGCTAAAAAATGTGACTTTATTATTATTTATTTATTTATTTAAGAGAATAAACTGAGAGAAAAAACACTTTTAATTCACTGTAATAACTCAAAATGTGCAATTATAGATCCATCCTCCCTCCCTCCTTCCTTCCTCCCTTCCCTCCTACCTTCCTTCCTTCCTTCTTTCATCCGTTCTTCCTTCTTTCCTCCCTCCCTCCTACCTTCCATCCTCCCTCCCTCCTTCCTTCCTCCCTTCCCTCCTACCTTCCTTCCTTCCTTCTTTCGTCCGTCCGTCCTTCCTTCTTTCCTCCCTCCCTCCTACCTTCCATCCTCCCTCCCTCCTTCCTTCCTCCCTTCCCTCCTACCTTTCTTCCTTCCTTCTTTCGTCCGTCCTTCTTTCTTTCCTCCCTCCCTCCCTTCCTTCTTTTGTCCGTCCTTCCTCCCTTCCCTCCTACCTTCCTTCCTTCTTTCTTTCTTTCGTCCGTCCGTCCTTCCTTCTTTCCTCCCTCCCTCCTACCTTCCATCCTCCCTCCCTCCTTCCTTCCTCCCTTCCCTCCTACCTTTCTTCCTTCCTTCTTTCGTCCTCCTTCCTTCTTTCCTCCCTCCCTCCCTTCCTTCTTTTGTCCGTCCTTCCTTCCTTCCCTCCTTTCCTTCCTTGAGGACAACATTCATGAATAAGTCAGATATCAACGAGAGAATTTATTAAAGTATTTTTTTTAACTTTTTTGACTAAATATGGGTCAAAAACTGTAAATAAAATAACATATCTATAAATTTGAGGTATTTAAAGTGTATTTACTGCTTTTAAATGTATTATTTAGGTGCAATTCTACCCAAACAAAAAAGGTTATTTCATATGGGTGAGTCCGCTGAGTCATCATTATGAATATCTGCACAATCTGACGTTCTTTTCGGGGGTTTTTCAGAGTATCCAGACTCTTATTTTGAGTATCAAGAACCCCTTTTTTGTGTGTGTGTGTGTGTTTGTGTGTAGCTGATCCCAGAAGTCAGGATACAGTTACCGAGCTGTCATGATCTCATTTTCCTCAGAGGAACAAGCTGCTTCCTGACTCCACTTCCCTCTTTTTTATCGACCCAAATGTGTCGGTCAAAGTTAGCATCTCGTCTCGTTAGATAATCGGGCTGATGATGGAAGTCTCTTATATAACGACAGAGAGAAGAGGAGGAGGAGGAGGAGAAGGGTGGGAGCTCGTTATCAATCATGATTAGTTTCATTTTCAGCCATGTTTTTAATTAAGATTACAGAGTCTACGTAACTACATTATTCATGCAGATTTTTATCTCTATCTCAGAGCTCCATCTTGAATCTGTTTTTCTCATGTTTGTTTGTCGCTGTGTGTTTTTCAACATCGTGTCATCATGTTTAGTGTTTACAGAAAGTTTCTGAGCTCATATAAATTCTTATTACTTACTTACTAAATCATTTGATGCCTTTTTTTTGCTTCACTGAGAACAAACTAGCACAAAACTATAAAAAACAAAGGTGCTAAAATAACAGGTACTATAATGGAAATAATACAATAAAGCAGCAGCTGCACTCCTGTAACCATGGCAACACAAGCAAATCAACCAGATTGCCAATTAGACTCTAATTATTAACATTTTTCTCCATCAAATACATGCATTTTGTTGATTTTTTTAGCCTATATTGGATCATTTTTACCCCTAAAACAGTGATATTCACTTATTATGTTAGGTTAATGAAGCTTAGTGACATTAGTGTCTATATATACCAACAAATACCCACATTTTTAATTTTTTTTTTGCCACTATTGGGTCATTTTTACCCCTAAAGCAGTGCTAAACCAACAAATACTCTCAGTAAAGCTGCAAATGGGCTCCTGTAACCATAGCAACACAAGCAAATCAAGCAGATTGCTAATCAAGACTTTAATTAACAACATTTTTATTCATATATACCAACAAATACCCACATTTTGTTGATTTTTGGTGTATATGGGGTCGTTTTTACCCCTAAAATGCTGCTAAACCAACAGATACTCTAATAGAAATGATAAGGTAAAGCTGTAGCTGCCCTCCTGTAACCATTTAAACTTTAATTAACAACACTTTTATTCACTTATTATGTGAAGTTAATGTTCCTTGGTGAGATGAGAGTCTATACATACCAACGAATATTCACATTTTGTTGATTATTTTGCCAATATTGAATCGTTTCTATCCCTATAAGCCCCATAAAATCCTTCAGATTAAACAATTTTCTCCACATGATTGAAGGTGACATGTTAGACGTTGCTTCATTTTTATGGCAAACAAGCAGAAAGGAAAGACTTCAGCTCTGAGATCGCTCCGCAAAATGTAGTTAGTCACAGTCAGTCAGTCGTCTGTTTGTGGCTTTTTTTATTTTATTTCTTTTTATCGCAGTTTTGATTCGATAAGCTGTGTTTAAAAAAAAAAAAAAAGAAAAGTTGTCTTTGAAGTTACAGCGAGCAACAGAAACGGGACATTTCTTATATCTATTAAAGATGGCTTTTCAAAATAAAGTGCATCATAGAAAGCTTTTGATTGTACTGCTTAAATAAAGTGATTAGTTTTAGCTCTTATCTGCCACCTCTCTGTCTCTCCTCTTTTCTCTGTGTGCATCGTGTCTCTCCTCTTGTCTCTGTGTTAGTCTCTCCTCTTTTCTCCGCTAGTCTCTCCTCTTTTCTCCGCTAGTCTCTCCTCTTTTCTCCGTGTTAGTCTCTCCTCTTTTCTCCGCTAGTCTCTCCTCTTTTCTCCGCTAGTCTCTCCTCTTTTCTCCGTGTTAGTCTCTCCTCTTTTCTCCGTGTTAGTCTCTCCTCTTTTCTCCGCTAGTCTCTCCTCTTTTCTCCGCTAGTCTCTCCTCTTTTCTCCACTAGTCTCTCCTCTTTTCTCCGTGTTAGTCTCTCCTCTTTTCTTTGTGTGCATCGAGTCTCTCCTCTTTTCTCTGTGTGCATCGAGTCTCTCCTCTTTTCTCAGCGTGCATCGAGTCTCTCCTCTTTTCTCCGCGTGCATCAAGTCTTTCCTTTTTTTCTCTGTTTATCTCAGTTTAGTCTCTCCTCTTTTCTCCGTGTTAGTCTCTCCTCTTTTCTCCGCGTTTATCAAGTCTCTCATCGTGTCCTAAAGCACGTCTTTTATTGGCTTTTATTAGCATCACATGAGTTTCCAAAGGCCGCTCCACTTTTACCGTAATATTTGTAGAAGCTGCTCCCCTTTAAATAAAAACCCTCAGACAATACTGAACAATCCTCTTGGCGTCTGGGTCGTAAAGTGAAGCTATAGGAGTCCTCTTAAAAAAGAAAGTAAGGTATATTATAACGTTAACTACCATAAAAATGAACAATTATATCATTTATCGCAATTATATCAAGGAGAATATGTCGCCTAGCAACTAAAGTAGAGCACTGTGTAATTAACAGGGAGTGATTTCGGCATCATGAGACTTGTTTTATAACCAGTTTTTTTTTTTTTTTTTAAAGTTCCTCGTGGTAACTTTGAGCAAACAGCGGCTCGTTATTTAATATTCGTGCTCGTCTCACCTGTCGTGTTTAACCCTGCTTTCACCTGGAGAGAAAAAACTTAAAATTAAAACTGTCACTTTTTAATCAAACATAACCGTAATACATCAAACCAATCAGCCGTGATAAAGGTGTGACATTTGGCTGCTGGTGAGGGTTTTTCTTTTTTCTTCTTCTTCTTCTTCTTCTTCTTCTGCACGTCTGGAGCTGCAGCGAGTTTCTTTCTTTTTTTTTGGTTTGTTTTTTTAATTTTTTTTAATGACAGGGAAGTGAGTGAGTTTGGTTTTAGATCTTTATGGTGGAAAATTACTGGCAGGCTCTTTGTCTCCGCCTCTCTCCTTTATGAATGAGAGTTTACATAGGCAGCCGGGCAAGTGTGTGTGTGTGTGTGTGTGTGTGTGTGTGTGTGTGTGTGTGTGTGTGTGTGTGTGTGTGTATATGTGTGTCATTAAGGAAATGAGTCGCTGCCAAAAAAACAGCACAGAGACGGTTTGGTGCAGCGGGAACGGCCGCAGTGTGACGTTTAAAATCCTTAAAAAGAGAGAAAATGTGTTTTCTACTCATCTTTTTCTTCTTTTAAGAGTTTTTATGAGCTTTATTTTGAAAGAACAAAGACTTATAATATCTTTAATAACTTATTTAGGAGCAAAGACATTGATACGCAACATTAAAATGGATCAAATCTGATATTTTTTTATGATTTTTTCTTCAATAATAGTTTTTCTTTATCTTTTCTTCTTTTAACCCTCCTGTCGTCCTCCCGGGTCAAATGGACCCCATCTCTCTTTTGACTGTTCCTTCCTTCCTCTTTCTTAATTTTTCCTTCCTTCTTCCCCTCCACCCTTCTTTCTTTGCTCCTTCCTTCCTTCCTCCTTTCCTCCCTCCCTCCCTCCCTTCCTCCTTACTCAATTCTTTCCTTCCTTCCTGCCTTCCTTCCTTCCTTCCTTCCTTCTCTCCTAAATTTTCTTTCATCTTTTCGTCCTTACTCCTTTACTTCCTTCCTTCCTTCCTTCCTTCCTTCCTTCCTTCCTTCTCTCCTAAATTCCTTCCTCTTTTCATCCTTACTCCTTTCCTTCCTTCCTTCCTTCCTCCTTTCCTCCCTCCCTCCCTCCCTCCCTCCCTCCTTACTCCTTTCCTCCCTCCCTCCCTCCCTCCCTCCCTCCTTACTCCTTTCCTCCCTCCCTCCCTCCCTTCCTCCTTACTCCTTTCCTTCCTTCCTTAGTGACTTTTTGATTCATTTTATTTTCTTCTGTTTCAATTTACGGTAATATAAAAAAAAAGGTGTGAAAGTTTCCGAGTGACACATTTGATGCTTTTAATCCTTTAAATTCTGCAAACTCTGCATTATATCTACCTCATGTTTCTGTTACCTTTCTGTAATTAATGAGTCATTTGGTGCAGCAGCTTTTCGCCGAGTCGACTTCTAGTAAAATCATCATGTGTGAAAGTTTCAGAGTGACGTGTTTTAACACTTTTTATGCTCAGCGATGTATAAAAGTAGAAAAAGACTCAAACAGAGAGAAGGTAGGAGTCACATAACTAAATATAACCTAAAATATACTAATTTAACCTTCCTGTCCTTCTCTCGTCTGTTTTGATTGTTCCTTCTTTCATCCTTTCCTTCCTTCCTTCTGTCTGTACTTCCTCCCTCCCTCCTTCTCTCTTTCCTTCCTTCTTTTCTTCCTCCTTCCCTCTTCTTCCTTCCTTCCTTCCTTCCTCCTTCCTTCTTTCCTTCCTTCCTCCCTTCCTCTTTTCTTTTCTCCCTCCCTCCCTCCTTCCATATTCCCTCCTTCCCTCCTGCCTTCCTTCCTTCCTTCTTTTCCTCCATCCTTCCTTCCTCCCATCCTTTTTCCTTTCCTTTCCTCCCTTCCTTCCTCCCTCCTACCTTCTTTCCTTCCTCCCTCTTTTCCTTTCCTTTCTCCCTCCCTCCCTCCTACCTTTCTCCCTTCCTTCTTTCCTTTCCTCCCTCCCTTCCTCTTTTCCTTTCTCCCTCCCTTTCTCCTTCCATCTTCCCTCCTTCCCTCCTACCTTCCTCCCTTCCTTCTTTCCTTTCCTTTTTATGCTCGATGAGGCTTTTAAACCTTAAAAAAAAAAGTTTATAGAAACTTTAAAAGACTTAAACAGGGAGGAATAACTAAAAATGAAAGATAAGATAATGTCATTTATTTGTCTTTTATGTCATTTAACACAGCAGAAACAACATATTTAACTTCCTTACTTATTTTTTGCTTTTTTTAAACTTCTTTTCATCCCAAATCTTCATATTTTTCTTCTTTTAATTCATTTAACCACACAGAGCACACATTAAACTAAAATAATAAGCAGTTTATAATAGTTTCTCATCTCTCTATCTTTTCCTCTTCAGTGTTTTTTCAGCCACTTGAAACCAAAAGCATGAAAAAAGCCTGTCAGAGCAGATCTCTCTCTCCCTCCTTTTTTTCTTCTTCTTCCTCCCTCCCTCCCTCCTTTTTTTTTTTTTCCCTCCCAGCTCGTTTCGGGGAATATTTTTAATCTGTGAAATCAAAGTTGTGTAATTGATAGGGAAGGCGGCGGCAGCGGCGGTGGATGGTTTTAAAGTAAAGTAAAGTTTTAAAAAAAAAGAAAAGAAAAGAAAAAGAAAAGAAACCTGCGTCATCATCTCAACTGTGATCGAACGCCAAAAAAAAAAGAAAAATAACTGTCGCCCAGAGCAGAAAGGTGTGAAAGCTTTCATCTTTAATAAAACACTGTCTGGAGTAGCTTTTACTTTCTTCTTCATCTGTTTTCACTCCTCCTGTTTTTCTTTTTTTCACAGTTTTTTCTCATTATTAACTTATTATTAACTTTGTGACACACACACACACACACACACACACACACACACACACACACACACACACACACACACACACATATACACACACACACTTCCATGTCGTCATGTTGACATTTTTCAGCCGTGCCGTCATTTAGTTTAAATAAATACAGAATTAGGAGGATGTGAAAATGAAAAAAAAATGTGTATCTGATGCACACGAAGGAAGGAAGGAAGGAAGGCAGGAAGAAAGGTAGCACGGAAGGATGGAAGGAAGGAAAGGAGGGAGGAAGGAAAGAAGAAGGAAGGAAGGAAAGAAGGGTAAGGAGGAAGGGAGGAAGGAAAGGAAGGAAGGAAAGGAGGAAGGAAGGAAAGGAGGGAGAAAGGGACAGAGGAAAGAAGGAAGGGAGGAAGGAAGGATGTACGGAAGGAAGGAAGAAAGGGAGGAAGGAAAAGAGAAAGGGAGGAAGGAAGGAAAGGAGGGAGGAAGGAAGGAAGGAAAGAAGGAAGGAAGGAAGGAAGGAAGGAACAGGCAAAACAGTCAAAACAGACGGGGTCAATTTGACCCGGGAGAACGACACTGTTTTCCCTCTTGGCCCGTTTCGTGTGTGTGTGTGTGTGTGTGTGTGTGTGTGTGTGTGTGTGTGTGTGTGTGTGTGTGTGTGTGTGTGTGTGTGTGGTTTACAGTAGATAATCTCTCCTCGTCGGTGTCTGCGTGTTTCAGCAAGACTCGCTCAGTGACACATACGTAACATCAGCGGCGGATTATTAGTTTTATTAACGACTGATCCTTTTTATTAACGACTGATCCTTCTCTTTTCTCTTCTTCTCTAACGAGCGATCAATCAATCAATGAAGGTTTTCTGTAAAGAGCCGTCTGGATAGTGAAGCGTTCGGCTTTCTAAGAATGGCTAAAAATAACCTTTGTTAAACCTGCAGAGTCACTTTGAAAGCTTCTTTTTTTCTAAACTACTACTTCCTTTAAAGCAGAGGTGTCAAACTCATCTTCATTAAAGGGCCACATACAGACCAATCTGATCTCATGTGGGCCGGATCATTAAAAAGATGGAGGGAAGGAAGGAAGGAAGGAAATAAGAAGGAAAGGAAAGACAGGCAAAAGGAAGGAGGGAAGAAAGGTAGGAAAGAGAAATAGTGAAGGACGGACAGACAGAAGGAAGGAAGGGAGACAGGAAGAAAGGAAAGAAGGACAGAAGGAAGAATGGAAGGAAGGACAGAAGGAAGAAAGGAAGGACAGATGGAAGGAAGGAAGAAAGGAAGGAAGGACAGATGGAAGGAAGGACAGAAGGAAGGAAAATCCTCCCATTCATCCATTCTTCCTTCCTTCCTTCCTTCTTCCTTCCTTCCTTCTGTCCTTCCTTCCATTCTTCCTTCTTCCTTCCTTCCTTCCTTCTTTCCTCCTTTCCTCCTTTCCTTTCTTCTTCCTCCCTTCCTCCATTCCTTCCTTCCTTCCTTCCTTGACTCAAGGACAACAGGAGGGTTAATGAACACACACACACAAATTGTGTATATTTGCATATATAAAAAAGATAAAAATATGCATTTTATTCCCATTTTTGTACATTTGGGGTCACATTTAAGAAAAACCAGCCTAAATGTAATGAGTATAGGGTGTTTTACAACTATAAAATGTAAAAAAGATGCATTTTACTCCCATTTTTGTATACTGTGGGTCACATTTAGGAACAGTCAAGCTACAATAAATGAGTTTAGGATGTTTTTACAGCTCTAAAATGTAGAATTAGGTCAAATTTGTACTTTTGCATATATAAAAATATGTATAAGCTGCACAAAAATTATAAAAAGATGCATTTTATTTACATTTTTGTGTACTGTGGGTCACATATAGAGACAGTCCCGCTAAAATAAAGGTGTATACAGTGTTTTAAAGCTCTAAAATGTGAAAAAAAATCTGCAGTTTCACTCTAACCTTGTAATTTTCAGACTTTGCTGTTATATTCTCGAGCTGGAAAAGACTCTGAGATGATACAAGGATGAGCATGATGGGATGTATTCAACCACAGCTCCTCTTCCTCCTCCTCCTCCTCCTCCTCCTCCTCTTCTCCTTGTTTACATACTTTCAGCTCCTGCAGATGAAAGAGCAGCCTGCGCCTCCTCCCAGCTGGTTCAGACTTGTCGGCAAACTGGCCGTCCTCGACCGCCAGAGCCCGAAACACCAAAACAATGGCAGCGGTTGTGCAATCGCTCCACGCTCTGCTGCTGGAGGAGGCTGCTTCTTTTTTTTTTTTTAACCCTTTAGTTGCTGATTGTGCAAATAAAAAACCCAACAATAGACAAACAGGTTACTTATGGAGGTATGACGGTGCAGAAACGTGTCCATGCAGGGGGAGAAATGAAGGAAATATGCTATAAAATGTAGAAATTAATAATGAATTCCTACTTTTATGCAAAATTTAAGTCACAAACACCTTTATTAGTCCCTCCATGCAAAAAAACTTTTAAAAAAGTCGATAAAATAGCAGAAAACTGTGAAAAACATCAAAAATTGCCTCTTTAAATGTCTAAGTTTGTCCAAAATTCAAAGATAATCACATATAAAGCTTCAAATTGTCACATTTGAGAAGCTTAAACCAACAAATGTTCACTCTTTTTTAAAATTAAAACAATTAATTGATGATTAAAACAGTTATTTGAGGTACTATATCTGTGAATTTTGCTTCTGATATTTGAGGAGCAGCTTTAAATTGAACCATGAAGCAATTCAACTCTCTTTCTTCTGTCTGTCTGTCTGTATGTATGTCCTTTACATATCTCAAGAGCAGTTCGTCTCATCTTCTTGCCAACTTGTTGGTTGTTTTATTGAGAACTTAACATAGGTGCAGTGTTAAATTTGGTGCAGTTTGGACACACGATGCGTTTAATATTGATTAAGCTTTGAATAAATGAGCGATCGGCACTCTGTGTTGGGCTGAGGAGGCGATCGATCTGTATGTATGTCCTTCACATATCTCAAAAACCCTTCATGTGATCTATTTCATACTTGGTGGTCATTGTACTGGAGTCTTAAAGAGGTGCAGTGTTAAATTTGGTGCAATTTGGACACACAATGAGTTGAATATTGAATAAACTTTGATTAAACGAGTGATTCGTGTTCTGTGCGGGGCAGAGGAGGTGAGGAATCTCTCTTTCTATCAGTGTGTATGTCCTCCACATATCTCAAAAACCCTTTATCCGATCTATTTTAAACATGGCAGGCTTTTTACTCCGTTCTTAACGGGGTGCAGTGTCGAATTTGGTGCAATTTGGACACACGGCTTAACGTTGATGGAACAAGACATCGGTGCTCTGCAGACACAAAGAGGCGAGAAATCTCTTCTTTCTTTCTATCGATCTGTATGTATGTCCTCCACATATCGCAAAGACCGTTAATCTGATCTCTTCCAAATTTGGCAGGTATTTTACTGGCGATGTGACGAGGTGCAGTGTCAAATCTGGTGCAATTCAGACACATGATGAGTTTAATATGAATAAACTCTGATGAGATAAAACGAGAGCGAAATCAGAGGTTTTAATGTTCCTTCTTCTCACAAGCAATTTGGTTTTTGGGGTGGACGAAATAACCAATAAATGATATAAACGTGCACAGCTTTTATAGGTTTTACGGTACACAGACAGCGAGAGAGAGAGAGAGCGAGGGAACAATGGGAAAGAGAAAAACCTTTTAATCAGGAATGAATGGACGCTACAGACTCTTAACTTCTTCCCACGAGCAGCTCCAAAACCGGCCGTTAGATCAAACATTACGACTCAAATCCGAACCGAAGGAGCATAAAACAAACAAAATAAAAGCTCAAACACGATCGAATTTAAACTCTCCGTCATGTGTTTTATCTTTATTCCACTAAGTGAGATTTATTCGCTCGATATTTGCTTTTATTTTAACTATTAAAACAGTAAAAAAAAAAACAGAGGAAAAGCTTTCATTCATAAATCATTCTAACAGCATCAATCCTCCTTCCTGGTGTTACACAAAAACCTCCTCTTCCTCCTCCTTCTCCTCCTTCTCCTCCTTCTCCTCCTTCTCCTCCTCCTCCTCTTCCTCTTCCTTCTCCTCCTCTCCTCCTCCTCCTCTTCCTCTTCCTCCTTCTCCTCCTCTTCCTTCTCCTTCCCCTCCTCGTCCTCCTCCTCCTTCTCCTTCTTCTCCTCCTCCTCTTCCACCTCCTCTTCCTTCTCCCCCTCTCCCCCTCTTCCTCTTCCTCTCCCTCCTCTTCCTCTTCCCTCTCCTCCTCTTCCTCTTCCCCCTCCCCCTCCTCCTCCTCCTCCTCCTCCTCCTCCTGATCCTCCTCTCTCTCTCTTCCTCCTCCTTCTCCTTCTCCTCATCCTCCTCCTTCTCCTTCCCCTCCTCCTCTCTCTCCTCCCTCCTCTTCCTCTCCTCCTCTTCCTCTCCCTCCTCTTCCTCTCCTCCTCTTCCTCCTCCTCTTCCTCATCCTCCTCCTCCTCTTCCTCCTCTTCCTCCTCCATCTGTTAAAGGTAGCTCCTCAAGTGTTACCTATTGGAGAGTAGCAGCAGCTGACGGCTCTCCTTCCTTCCCCTCCTCCTTCTCCTCCTCCTCTCTCTCCTTCTCCCCCTCTCTCTCCTCCTCTCCTCCTCTTCCTCCTCCTCTTCCTCATCCTCCTCCTCCTCTTCCTCCTCTTCCTCCTCCATTTGTTAAAGGTAGCTCCTCAAGTGTTACCTATTGGAGAGTAGCAGCAGCTGACGGCTCTCCTTCCTTCCCCTCCTCCTTCTCCTCCTCCTCTCTCTCCTTCTCCCCCTCTCTCTCCTCCTCCTCCTCCTCCTCTCTCTCCTCCTCTTCCTCCTCCTCTCCCTCCTCTTCCTCCTCTTCCTCCTCCATCTGTTAAAGGTAGCTCCTCAAGTGTTACCTATTGGAGAGTAGCAGCAGCTGACGGCTCTCCTTCCTTCCCCTCCTCCTTCTCCTCCTCCTCTCTCTCCTCCCCCTCTCTCTCTTCCTCCTTCTCCTCTCTCTCCTCTCTCTCCTCCTCTCTCTCCTCCTCTTCCTCCTCTTCCTCCTCTTCCTCCTCCATCTGTTAAAGGTAGCTCCTCATGTGTTTCCTATTGGAGAGTAGCAGCAGCTGACGGCGCTCCATGTGTGCGGCAGTCCTCCTCCTCTTCCCCTCTCACCACCTCCTCCTCCTCCTCCTCCTCCTCCTCCTCCTCCTCCAAAATACTTTCAGACCATGTGGTGTGTATTTTTAGGAGTCTGTTGGGATCGACAAATATAAAAACTCTGTCGCCTTTCCTTTCCTCTCCTCCGTCACTGGATCCAGCAGCTTGTTTTAGACGTTTGGCTCAGCCTGTCTAATCTAAATAAACAGTTATATAGAGACGAGTGATGTGATAATTAACAGCCGGGACACACGAGGAGAAACGGAGAAGTGATTTAAAGCTTTATATTTAAAGATTTAAAGATTTAAAGCTTTAAATTTAAAGCTTTAGAGATTTAAATTTAAAGCTTTAAAGTCACATGAAGCAAATATTTGATTTAAAAGTCGACTTCTGATCAAGAACTTTGGAAAAATTGGAGTATTTTATGCTTTTCAAGAGAATTCTTCTTCTCCTCCTCCTCCTCCTCTTCCGCCTCCTCCTCCTCCTCTCCCTCCTCCTCTTCCTCCTCCTCCTCCTTCTCCTCCTCCTCTTCTCCTCCTCTTCCTCTCCCTCCTTTTCCTCCTCCTTCCCCTCTTCCTCCTCCTCCTCTTCCTCCTCTCTCCTACTCCTCCTCTCTCTCCTTCTCCTCCTCCTCTCTCTCCTCTTCCTCTTCCTCCTCCTCTTCCTCCTCCTCCTCCTCCTCTTCCTCCTCTCTCTCCTCCTCCTCCTCTCTCTCCTTCTCCTCTTCCTCCTCCTCTTCCTCCTCCTCTCTCTCCTCCTCCTCCTCTCTCTCCTTCTCCTCTTCCTCCTCCTCTTCCTCCTCTCTCTCCTCCTCCTCCTCCTCTCTCTCCTCTTCCTCTTCCTCCTCCTCCTCCTCCTCTTCCTCCTCCTCCTTCTCCTCCTCCTCCCTCCTCTTCCTCCTCCGTCTGTTCAAGGTAGCTCCTCACGCTACCTTTAATATCACACTAGACAAGAAAAACTATGATTTTGGAGTATTTTATTTTGAAAAAACATGATTTAAATGTCAAATACGGACAATTTGAGTGTTTTTAAAAATGTTAAAGCTGCTTTTTCTTGATTTAATTGTTTCATAAACATAAATTGACACGTTTAAATTGCTCTTTTTGTCAGAGCATAAGTTAAAATGTCTTGAATTGTTGGAGTTAAGGTGTTAAATTTATATTATTTATCATTATTATCATTATTTTTGTGATTATTTTACATAAACCAACAGTAAAATCCTGCTCTTTGCATCATTATATAAAATACTACAGTCACATACTTAAAAACTTGGTAATAAACAAGACACCATTTATCTGATGTGCAGCTTCCACTAATGAAACAGGAAGTACTTCAGTTTAAGCGATCATTTTGAGCGGAACATTTTGTCTCATCGAGGCTGCACAAGTTTTATCACTTTTTTTAATCTAAACATCCAAGCTGTAATAAAAATGAGCAAGTTTAATAAAAGATAAAGTAAAATATAATATAATATAAAAGGCTTTACTTAGAATAATACAATAAAGGAACAATAAATACACTAAAATTGACAATAAAATGGCTAATTAATTGCTTTTTTGTGCAGCTTTTATATGCAGTTGTGTAACCGTGCCTCTAATCAGCTCTCTGGAAGTGTTGCCATGACGACGGATATTCAGATCGATTTTAATCTTATAGTTTGACACGAAACAGGACTCTCAGCGCTGAGTTGATAAGTTCAGTTATTATTAGTTTTATTATCATCAGTGAACCTAGTGATCTCCTCCTCCTCCTCCTCCTCCCCATCCTCTTCCTCCTCCTGAAAACAGCCCACAGTTGCAGCCTTAAAGGTATAATTTAGTCACATAAACTTAAAACACAAGTCATTCCTTCAAAATAAAAGTCACTGTCGGACCTGCTGCATGTTTACACTGCGAATATGTTAGAATTTCAAAATAAAATGTACAGACAATGTTTGAAGTAATGTTTAAAACCTGATATCAAAATAATATTTATACCAAAAGGCAATTTATGTTCTTTAAATTAGAATTAGGACTAAAAAAACATGTAAATTACTTTGAATATGTTAAAATTTCAAAATAAAAGTCACTGTCAGAGCTGCTGCATGGTTACACTGAGTACAGAAGACGAGCAGAGGTCACTACAGTTCATCTGGTTTTCCTGCGTAACCTGAATTTTCCACTAATTATGTTTTATTTCTTCTTCTCTCTTTCATGTGATGCTGCTGCTGCTGCCTCGGACTCTTCTCTGCTACAGGTAAGAACTCCTTTAAATGTTTATTAGCTGTGAATGCTCAGCAGGGTAATTATCAGTCGTAGTAAAAAAGGATCGGCGGTGCAGCAGTTTTTTTTATTTTTTTTTTATATTTGTACTCGAGTGACATTCCTGCGGACGTGCAGGAACAAACCAAACCGGCCTGTTTGACTGCATTCACCTCTGTTACACTAACGAGAGAGAGAGAGAGAGAGAGACGGTGTCCTCACATGTACCCAGACACGCTGCCAAAAGGAAACTGGCTGCAATTTGTATGTTAAAAAAACAAAAAAAAGAAGCAGCAAAAACAACGTTCACATCCTCATCAACTGTCATCTGACTCTAACACTCCTTAAAAAAAGCTGATTTATACTCTTTAAATAAGGATTCAGACCAAAAGAAACATGTAAATTACTTTGAATATGTTAGAATTTCAAAATAAAATGTACAGACAATGTTTGAATTAATGTTTAAAACCTGATTTCTGAACAATATATAAACAAAAAGGCAATTTATATTCTTTAAATAAGAATTAGGAATTAAAAAAGATGTTAATTACTTCAAATATGTTAAAATTTCAAAATAAAATGTACAGAAAATGTTTGAAGTAATGTTTGAAACCTGGTATCAAAATAAAATATATACCAAAAGGCAATTTATGTTCTTTAAATAAGAATTAAGACCAAAAAAAATAAGTATTAGTTAGTTTATTTATTTAAAATGTGGTAAAATTTCAAAATAAAATGTATAGACAATGAAACAATACAAAATAGACATAATATGAAACTGTAGCTACACAATATAATAATAATAATAATTACATTTTACATTTTAAGTTATTTTAACCTTTTAATCAAGTGAAAAGTTACAATTTTACAGATTTTAGTGACTTTAAAGGCAATATTATACACTTTAAATAAGAATTAAGACAATAAATATATAAATTATTAATATCTAAAGTTAAAAAAAATGTCAATTAGCTCAAAATTTATACTTTAATTGTTGCAATTTACTATTTTAAGTCACTTTAACTGCGTTACTCGAGTGAAAAGTCACAATTTTACAGATTTTAATGAGTTTAAAGGCGATATCTCATGCATATTTATACTCCTATTATTTTTATTGTGATTAAAAATCATCACGTGACTTCTTTAAAACATCTCGAAGCACAGTTTGGTAGTTTGTGGTCTTTAATAAAGAGTTTATCTGCAGTTATTTTATGTTTTTATAATTTTTTTAAATGTAAAATACTCAAAAATTCACTGGGTCCAAATGTTTAAATATGGATATTTGCAGTTTTTCTTAATTATTTTGTTTTTAAATGATATTAAACCAGCATCAGAAGAAAGAAGAAGCTCACTGTGGATCCATTTAGTAGAATAAAGAACATTTATTTAAAGATTATTAAAATAAGAAGAAGTTAAAGCTGCAGACATCAGATACTCCGATATCTTTAAATGTGATCTGTTGAGACGCCAAAAAAGCTCCGAGTTCAGTTTCCTCTTTGAGTTTTTCCACTTCCTGTTTAAAGCTAAACTTCACCGTCCAGATAACAGCTGTCTAAAAAAAACTCAAGAAAATGCAAATTTAATGTATTTTTAAAGGCGACATCATGAAGGCGGAGGAGGGATGGTTATCAGATATCAGCTGCAAACACACATATACACAAATATACACACATTGACATGATACACATATACACACACACACACACACACACATTTACATTTTTATATTTACACACACACACACACACATACACACACATATACATATATATATATATTTATTTATTTGTTTCCTGGTGAACTCACAGCTGTGCAGATCTGGAGTTAAAGAGAGCGAAGCTGCAGAAACATGAAGACTGAGTTTAAATCTTTTTACATTTTTAGTCGTGTATTTTTTTTGGGGGGGGGGGATGTAGTGTTTTGTCCTTAATTTCCTTTGTTTCAATCTGTATTTTTTTGTCCTTTTTTGGTATTTTTGTCCCTTTTTTGGTATTTTTTGTCCTTTTTGGTATTTTTTGTCCTTTTTTGGTATTTTTTGTATTTTTTGGTATTTTTTGTCCTTTTTTGTCCTTTTTTGGTATTTTTTGTCCTTTTTTGGTATTTTTTGTATTTTTTGGTATTTTTTGTCCTTTTTTGGTATTTTTTGTATTTATTGGTATTTTTTTTGGTCCTTTGTCAAATTGTATTTTTTTTACCGTTTTTATTTTGTATTTTTTGGCGGGTTTTATATTTGTATATCTCTTGTGTTTGTCAATTTTGCTTTTTTTGTCCTTTTTTATAATATTTTGGTCCTTTTTATTTTCATTTAGTATTTTTTTGTCCTTTTATGTATTTGCATTTTTTTTGAACATTTTTTATCCTTTATTTTGAGGCTTTTCTCAATTTCTATTTCTGCTTTGTATATTTTTTTTCTCTCCATCCTTTCATCCTTTGTCTTTTTTAGGCTCTAACCTTTGTACATATATTTGCAGTTAGTTTTTTTTTTCTTTACCTCAAATGAACCTAAAAAGAGGAAGTGAAGTTTCATCAGGTTTCCATTTAGAACAACGTGTGACTCTAAACTAAAATCACCTTTAACCTAAATCACCTTTTTAACTTCATCTATACTATAAAGAAAAAAAAAAAAAAAGTAGTGTATTATATATATCCTAGCTGGTAACGCAGCTGAGTCGAGGTCGTTTCATGTCACGTAGAAACTGTAGAAACGTAAAAGACGACGTTTCCTTTTTAACAGCTGAGTAAGAGTGAAAAAAAAAAAAAAAGTCGGTCGCATAAAAACCAGAACAACTGTTGGTGTTTCCCAGCTGCACTACATCGATGGAAATAATGAAATATAACCCTTACATTGACTCTGTGTGTGTGTGTGTGTGTGTGTGTGTGTGTGTGTGTGTGTGTGTGTGTGTGTGTGTGTGTGTGTGTTTCACCACAGTGGCAGCCAAGTCCTACCACTTCCGCCTCGTGGCACCGCAACACGTGGCATCACCTATGAAAAGAAAAAAAAAAAAACCCCGGCTGGTTTGAGGGTTTTAAAGACGCAGCTGCAGCGTTTACTCAGAGATTTACTAACTCGCAATTTATGATTTAACCTTCCTGTCGTCCTCCCGGGTCAAATTGACCCCGTCTGTTTTGACTGTTCCTTCTTTCCTCCCTTCCTTTCCTTTCCTTTCCTCCCTTCCTTCCTTCTTTCCTCTGTCCGTCCTTCCTTCCTTCCTCCTTTCCTTTCCTTTCCTTTCCTCCCTTCCCTCTTTCTTCCTCCCTTCCATCCTTCCTTCCTTCCTTACTTCCTTCCTCCCTTCCTTCCTTCCTTCCTTCCTTCCTTCCTTCCTTTCGTCCCTTCCTTCCTTCTTTCCTGTGTCCTTCCTTCCTTTCCTTTCCTTCCTCCCTTCCCCCTTCCTTCCTTCCATCCTTCCTTCCTTCCTTCTTTCCTTCCTTCCATTCATTCCTTTCTTCTTTCCTCTGTCCTTCCTTCCTTCCTTTCCTTCCTCCCTTCCTTCTGTCCTCTGCCCTTCTTTCCTCCCTCCCTCCTACCTTCCTTATTTTCATCCATCCTTCCTTCCTTCCTTTCCTTCCTTCTTTCCTTTCCTTACTCCTTTCCTTCCTTCTTCCTCCTTTCCTCCCTTCCTTCTTCCTCCCTCCCTTCCTTCTTTCCTTTCCTTACTCCTTTCCTTTCCTTCCTCCCACCCTTCTTCCTTCCTTGACTCGAGGACAACAGGAGGGTTAAGCTTTAAAACCGTCTTATCTGTAAAATCAACATAAAACACCAAAAATTCAACTGAAATCAAGAAGAAAACATCAGACTTTAGCTAAAAACTCAAATTTCTTGTAGGAAAGTCTCATTTTAACCTGACTAGTGTTTTTTTAAGCTCATTTTTGCATCTATTTAATTTGCGTAAAACCATAAAAATGTAAAATTCTCTATTTTTTTGCAAGGTGGAAAGTTTCACACTGCTAACGTTTGTAGGAAAAACTGAGTCAAAGTAACAAAACACTAAAAACTCAACTGAAATCAAATTTAGCCTTAACCCTCCTCGAGTCAAGGAAGGAAAGGAGGAAGGATGGAAGGGAGGAAGAAAGAAGGAAAGGAGGAAGGATGGAAGGGAGGAAAGTAGGAAGGATGGAAGGGAGGAAGAAAGACGGAAAGGAGGAAGGATGGAAGGGAGGAAAGGAGGAAGGATGGAAGGGAGGAAGAAAGACGGAAAGGAGGAAGGATGGAAGGGAGGAAAGGAGGAAGGATGGAAGGGAGGAAGAAAGAAGGAAAGGAGGAAGGAAGGAAGGGAGGAAGGGAGGGAGGAAAGGAGGAAGGATGGAAGGGAGGAAGAAAGAAGAAAAGGAGGAAGGATGGAAGGGAGGAAAGTAGGAAGGAAAGAAGGAAGGAAGGGAGGAGGAAAGAAGGAAAGGAAGAAGGATGGGAGGGAGGAAAGGAAGAAGGATGGAAGGAGGAAGGAAGGATGGAAGGGAGGAAGAAGGAAGGATGGAAGGGAGGAAGGAAGGATGGAAGGTAGGAAGAAAGAAAGCTGGAAGGATGGAAGGAAGGTAGGAAGAAAGAGGGAAGGAAGGAAGGACAGTAGCAGGGAGGAAGGAAGGAAGGAAGGAACAGTCAAAACAGACGGGGTCAATTTCTCGCGGGAGGACGACAGGAAGGTTAAAAAAGAACAAAGAAAAAGTTGCTGTATAATACCTGCTGTAATTCTTCCAGTCCACCTTAAATCCTCCTCGGTGTGAAAGCTTCGAGGGGAAAGGTTGCTGATGTCATTTTGCGGGAAGCGCCTCAGTCAGACTTTCGCCCACCGCCACGAGCGAGTGTGCAGGAAGCTGCTGAGGTCGGCCGGGTTTTCCTCTGATTCACACTCAATACAAAAAAAAAAAAAAAATGACGCAACGGCCTCAGAAAACGCCTCAGATGAACCTGAAAGGGGGAAAACCTGCAAAGAAAAGAAAAAAAGTTTGTTTGGTGAAGCACCTGTTTTGGTTTTTCCATTATAGGTCGAATAAAATAAAAAAAAAACGCATTAAAAAAGACGATTAAAAGAAAAATGAGCCTATATTCTGTCATATACGGTAGTGAAATCTGCTTGTGCTTATATTATGTGAGTTACGGTAATACACTGGTCTTCTCTTTTTCTCTTTGTTCATATCAAATAATCACGATTTTTAAACTTTAAAAAAATGACAGAAATGATAAATTATTACAGCTGTATAATCCTGAGTTTACCTTGCTCACATTTTTAGAGGTTAAAATTTTATTAGTTTGATTTAAAAGTGCAAAAATTAAGACTTTGTTTAGACACCAAATTTTTATTTTCCAACAAAAAAAAAAGATAAAAATAGTTCAGATGTTTTTTTCAAAGCTCAATACATAAATTAGCCTTTACTCAGTCATATACGGTAGTCATATATTTGCTTGCCTGTATATTATGTAATATACGGTAATACAGTGGAGCCATACATAGGAGGCTAGCTGATTAAAGGTAACAGTATTGTCTCTTTAAAGGCACTTTTTGCTCAGTTTATATCAAATAAACACATTTATTACTGTAAAAAGACAAATGATTACATCTTGCTCACATTTTTAGGCTTAGAATAAATCAGTTTTATGTCTTATTTTGACTAAAAATGCAAAATTATGATTAAATCTTAAATTTTTTTTTATTTTTTTTTTTTACATTTTACGTTTTCTCGAGTTGTTGCTTTGCCTTGAAAAGTAGTGAGTGTGTGTGTGTGTGTGTGTGGGGGGGGGGGGGGGGGACTTATCACCCAGACATGATCAGACACACACACAGTTACACACACAATAGCTAACACACACTCACACACACAGCAGAAAATAGATCATATTCAGCCAACTCCTCTGATGTGTTTCCATGTAAAGTACACACAGTAACTAACACACACACACACACACACAGTAACTAACACACACACACACACACAGTAACTAACACACACACACACACACACACACACACAGTAACTAACACACACACACACACACACACAGTAACTAACACACACACACACACACACACAGTAACTAACACACACACACACACACAGTAACTAACACACACACACACACACACACACACACACACACCTCTCTGCCAGGAACGGAGCACATCAGTCATGTTTTTCGGGTGTGTGTGTTTTCCTCTGAACATATATCACACACATACATGTATTAATAGTGACGTGTGTGTGTGTGTGTGTGTGTGTGTGTGTGTGTGTGTGTGTGTGTGTTAGTTACTGTGTGTGTGTAAACTGTAGCTCGCCACACACACACACATATGTATTTACACACATACAGACACACACATATACAGAGACTCTCTCTCTCCCCTCTCTCTCTCTCTCTTCCTCTCTCTCTCCCTCTCTCTCTCTCTCTCTCTCTCTCTCTCTCTCTCTCCCTCTCTCTCTCCCTCTCTCTCTCTCTCTCCCTCTCTGTCTGCTCTCTCTCTTTCTCCCTATCTCTCTCTCTCTCCCCCTCTCCCTCTCTCTCTCTCTCTCTCTCTCTCTCTCCCTCTCTCTCTCTCTCTCTCTCTCTCTCTCTCTCCCTCTCTCCCTCTCTCTCTCTCTCTCTCTCTCTCGCTCTCTCTCTCTCTCTCCCTCTCTCTATCTTTCTCTCTCTCTCTCTCTCTCTCTCGCTCTCTCTCTTGTCTAAATAAACTCTTTACACGCAACCTGCTGGCTGCCTGCCCGCCCGTCTGCTGCAGAGAGCTGCTGTCAGTCACAGAGCAGGGTTTAAACACAGCCGGGAAACAGCCTGCCAGGTACTGACTGACTGGTTTACTGCCTGACTCACTGAGGCAATCACTGTATGACTGGCTGGCTGTTTACTTACTGACTTGATTGACTGGCTCTCTGACTGGCTGGCTGTTTACTTACTGATTGATTGACTAGCGGGCTGTTTACCTACTGACTGACTGATTAACTGACTGTCTGGTTTATTGACTGACTGTCTGGTTTACTTACTGACTGACTGGTTTACTCACTGGCTGACTGATTGACTGGATCTCTGACTGACTGGTTTACTGCCTGACTGACTGAATAAAACACTGAATGAGTGACTGGTTAGTTTACTTACTGATTGATTGACTGGCTCACTGACTGACTGTCTGGTTTACTTACTGACTGACTGATTGACTGACTGTCTGGTTTACTTACTGACTGACTGATCTCTGACTGACTGGTTTACTTACTGACTGACTGGATCTCTGACTGACTGGTTTACTACCTGACTGATTGAATAAAACACTGAATGAGTGATTGACTGGTTTTTACATACTGACTGACTGGATCGCTCTCTTTACTTACTGATTGACAGACTGAATGTTTTACTGACTGGATCACTGACTGACTGCTTTATTTATTGACTGCATTACTAAGTGACTGGGTCACCGAGGAATTGACTGACTGGTTTGATGTCTGGGTTACTGGCTCACTGGTTTCCTCACTGACTGACTGACCGACTGGTTATTTGAACGACTGCTTTACTGATTAACTAGCGTACTAAGCAACTTGTTTTCTGGGTGAATGACGGCTGGTTTACTGACTGCTTCACTGATTTTACTGACTGGTTCAATCAGTATCTAAACTTATTGATTATGGATCAGTTCAGTGTTTAATGATCAGATGTGAGACATCGTTAAGATCTCTGCTGACGAGCTTTTCACTCAAATTTGTAGTTTTTTTTTACAGGAAGAAAAAAAAACTTCCCGCTTTCAATCTTGATTACGCTGGCTGGACTGTGTGTGTGTGTGTGTGTGTGTGTGTGTGTGTGTAGAGGAGGAGGAGGAGGAGGAGGTGGGGGGAGGTGGGGGGAGTTTCCTGTCCTGAATGGGTTTGTGGCACGACAGCGATCACAGCAAGAGCACCGGACCTACATAATGCTTCAAACTCCATCACTGATTACACCTCCTCCTCCTCCTTCTCCTCATCCTCATCTTCCTTCTCCTCCCCTCCTTCATCTTCTTCTTCTCCTCTTTCTCCTCCTCCTCCTCATTCTTCACCTCCTCCTCCTTCTCCTTTCTATTCACCTTCTGCTCCTCCACTCCTCCTCCTCCTTCTTCTTCACCTCATCCTCCTCTCCTCCCTCTTCACCTCCTTTTCCTCCTCCTCCCTCTTCACCTCTTTTTCCTCCTCCTTCTTCTTCACCTCCTCCTCTTCCTTCACCTCTCCTCCTTCTTCCTCACCTCCTTCTCCACCTCCTTCCATGTCTTTCCTCCTTTTACAAATAATCCTTCACCTCTCTCCTGTTTACATCTCCATCCTCCTCTACCTCTCACCTCCACCTTATGCCTCCTCCTGTCATTTCTTTCCTCCCCCCTTTTTGCAAAATCTCCTCTCTCTCCATCTCCATCTATCCTTCACCTCCTCTTCCTCCCACCTCCTCTTTTTCCCTCCACTTTACACCTCCTCCTCTTATTTCTTTCAAAAAATCTCCTCCTGTCTCCTGTCTTTCCATCTCCTTCCCTTCACTACCTCCTACCTCCCTTTCCCTTTTATCCTCCTCCTCTTTCTGCTTTTATTTCCCATCAGTCCCTCCTCTTCCTCTTCCTCTCCTCCTCCTCCTCCTCCCCCTCCTCCTCCTCC
>NC_070601.1:4168062-4178062 GCF_027409825.1 Scomber japonicus
ACGGAGAGGAGAGTAGGGGAGGAGGAGGAGAGTAGGGGAGGAGGAGAGGAGAGTAAGGGAGGAGGGGGAGGAGAAGGAGAGGAGGGTAGGGGAGGAGGAGTAGTGTTTGCAAATATGACAGAGAGAGAAGAGGAGAAGGAGAGGAGGTGGAGGAGTGTTTGCAAATATGATAGAGAGAGGGAGAGTAGGGGAGGAGGAGAGGAGCGTAAGGGAGGAGGGGGAGGAGAAGGAGGAGAGGAGAGTAGGGGAGGAGGAGTAGTGTTTGCAAATATGATAGAGAGAGAGGGAGGAGAAGGAGAGGAGGTGGAGGAGTGTTTGCAAATATGATAGAGAGAGAAGAGGAGAAGGAGAGGAGAGTAGGGGAGGAGGAGAAGGAGGAGGAGAAGGAAGGAGGAGAGGAGAGTAGGGGGGGAGAAGGAGAGGAGGAGGAGGGGGGAGTGTTTGAGTGTTTGCACCAGCCTAAAATGATTTCATGTAGTACGAGGGTTTGAATGTCGAGGTCAGTGAGTACACACACACACACACACACACACACACACACACACACACACACACACACACACACACACAAACCTCCTTCAAAGCTTCTTTTGTGAGACAGGAAGTTGCAAAGCTTCTATAATGGATTGATTTTATTTTAATAATAAGCATGAAGTGACGCTGATGAATTATGAGATTTACAGACGAGCTGCAGCTTTATAGGTTCGATGCTTCATTTAGTTTTATTATATTAAAGAGGAGAAAAGAATAAAGTTTATAGTTTATAGTTGTTTTAGATCCATAAAATGTCAGAAATATAGGTGATAAATGTCAATCAGTGTTTCCAGGAGAAGAAAATTATGTTAAATATTCAGTTTACTGTAAAAAATTATGTTAAATATTTAGTTTACTATAAAAAAAATTATGTTAAATATTCAGTTTACTGTAAAAAATGATGTTAAATATTCATTTTACTGTAAAAAATTGATGTTAAATATTCAGTTTACTGTAAAAAATGATGCAAAAGCAAAAAAGACAAATTTTTAAAGGAAATATTCTCTCTTATTTCTTATTTCTCTCGTAGTTGCAGCTTTTTAATGTGACGATTTTAAATCTTTTATATTTCATAAATCATATTAAACTGAATTTATCAGGTTTTATTTTATTATTAATATTAAAAAACTTCAAATTTGGGGTCATTTTTGGTATTTTTAGATGTTTCATTACTCGATTAATGAATAAAATGAGTGTTATGAAGTACAGTGGGGGCAAGGGGGGGGTAGGGGGGGGCGGGGTGGAGGTTGAGCCCCTTTCATTCATTATAAAACCACAGAAGAAGAAGAGGAGGCTCACGAGGGGGGTTGTGGTCGTTTCTTTGGAGGGTTTCTCCTGTTTTTTTACGAGGGCTGTGGTGCAGTTGGCAGGAGTCAGCTGTTCCTTATTAACACGCACACACACATACACACATACACACACACACACACACACACACACACACACACACACACACACATTAGGGGGGAGGGGGTGGGGGGAGGGGGGGTAAATAAAGAGTGTTTTTAATGCAGGAGTTCCCCATGGCACCTACTGAGATCCTCTTTATCTTTCTTTATTTAACACTTTCACATGATTATACCTCATTCTTCCTCCTCCTCCTCCTCCTCCTCTTCCTCCTCCTCTTCCTCCTCCTCCTCTTCCTCCTCCTCCTCTTTCTTCTTCTTCTTCTTAAGACTAAAATAGCTCATTGTTGAGACACCGAACCACTAAAACCAGCTCGCCTCGAGCTATGAGAGCGTTAGAGGACTTAACTCTGAGCGTGTCCGGGCAAAAAGACACTCCTTCATCCTTCATCCCTCCTCTTCCTCCTCCTCCTCCTCCTCCTCCTTCTCCTGCTCCTCTTCCCCCTCCTCCTCTTCCCCCTCCTCCTCCTCCTCCTCCTCCTCCTCTTCTTCCTCCTCCCCCTCCTTCTCCTCTTCCTCTTCCTCCTCCTCCACCCCCTCCTCCACCCCCTCCTCTTCCCCTCCTCCTCCTCCTCTTCCTCCTCCTATTCCTCCTCCTCCTCCTCCTCTTTCTTCTCTTCTTCCCCCTCCTCTTCCTCCTCCTCCTCCTCCTTCTCCTCTTCTTCCCCCTCCTTCATCCCTGCTCTTGCTCCCCCTCCTCCTCCTCTTCCTCCTGCTCACCCTCCTCCTCCTCCTCCTTCATCCCTCCCCCTCTTCCTCCTCCTCTTCTTCCCCCTCCTCCTCTTCTTCCTCCTCCTTCATCCCTCCTCCTCCTCCTCCTCTCCCTCCTCCTCCTCCTTCTCCTTCTCCTTCATCCCCCCTCCTCCTCTCCCTCCTCCTCCTTCTCCTCCTACTCCCCCTCCTTCATCCCTCCTCTTCCTCCCCCTCCTCCTCCTCCTCCACACACCACATATTAGCTCCATATTTGTAGTTTTAATGATGAGTCCTTAAAATAAAAGTTGTGAAAGTCTCTTATTTTGGCGGTGTAAATGTTGCGTTTCGGAGAGTCTAAATTTAGATTCTCCATGTGTGTCATCTGTTGAGAAATGATTATTTGTCTGTAAGTTGAGACTTAAAGCTCGCCGCTCCTCGTGTGATTATGGAGGAATGTTTGTGTGCGGTCAGGTTACAGAAAGAAACAGAGAGACTTTAAACAGGGGAGAGGTATTTTATTGTGAAGGTGAGACTAAAAAATGGATAAAATAAGAAGTACTTTATACTCTGAGTATTCAGAGACGAATATCTTTAAAAAATGTGAGGATTTTAAACCAGGGCGTCATAATGAAGCTTTTTGTTGGTTTAAAATGATATTTGCACCATTTTTTACCACAAAAAAATGATAAATATTACATTTTTTATCCACCTACTGTGTATTTAAGTGGACTTATACTAATAATTACTTCATTTAAAAAACATCAAATGAGAAGAAACATTTCTACATGTAAATTTTATCGCATTTTGTAAATATTAAGCAGGAAATATCCTGAAAACAACCACTTTTTCTACATAATTTGTGACAAATGATGTTAAATATGTTATAAAACATAGTGTTGTGTTGCTAAAAGTGGATTATATTTATTCCACATTTGAATTCACATTTATTTTCCTGTATATAATCATTGGTTACACCAATTGGACACTGGGTTACATCACATCATTGAACCTCATATTTAATATTTTATCCTCCTACAGTGTATTAAAGTGAACAATTGTATTCCATTAGCTTTATTTAATATAAAAGTTATAATGTAAGATCATGCCAAACTAGTTGATATGGTGTTTTATTGACTATTTACTGTTTTTATGGTTACACCACTTAGACATTTTTACCATAATCCTCTAATATATTCTCTCTAAATGGATTAAAAGCAGAAATTTGATGCTGAGTCCACAAAAAAAGAATGTGTGCAAGTTATTCATACGTTGATTTCCATTTATTTAACCTCTTTAAGTTTGACTTCTTGCAGTAAGATCTCTCCTTGATGAATAAAAGCAGCTCTTCATGTTTTTGGACGGAGGCGTAAATCACAGCTGTGGGATTTAAATTCGTGAAATGTGAGAGTGTGAGTGCGTGAAATCAATCGTAGCTGTTGTGTTTTTTGTCATAAATCATGTTAAACAGCGTGCGGAGCGTGTCGAGGGAGCCGTAAAACATTTTGGCATGACACTCGGAGAGGAAGGAGGGAGGAGAGGAAGAGAGAGAGGAGGAGGGAGGGGAGAGGGGAGAGAGAGAGAGAAAGAAAGAAAGAGTGAAGGATCACGGGATTATACATGACAGGAAGTTGGTTTTAAACACACAAAGGGGAAATTATGAGATTTTTCTGTATCTGACAGGTAACTTATCATCATTTATGGATGAAAACAGCAACAATGAGTGAAGTTAGAAAGTTAATCTGCAACTATTTTAATAATAGAGTCAGTGTTTCTGTCATTCAGCTTCTTAAAAGTGATGATTTAAGGCTTTTCTTCGGTCATAAATCTTAATTAACTGTACATAAACTTTCAAAATAAGAGTCCTGAAGGTATAATAACAGGACACTTTCACTATTTTCTGACATTTGGCACACACACACACACACACACACACATATATAAGGCTTCTTAAAAGTGATGATTTAAGGCTTTTCTTTGGTCATACATCTTAATTAACTGTGTATAAACTTTCAAAATAAGACTCCTGAAGATAGTATAAAGGGACATTTTTCACTATTTGCTGACATCTTAATACAATTTTGATAATCTAATAATCATTACAATCATTTTTTTTATCATTCATCTTCTTAAAAGTGATGATTTAAGGCTTGTTTGGTCATACATCTTAATTAACTGTATATACACTTTCAAAATAAGACTCCTAAAGATATTATAACGTAGATTTATCACTGTTTTTGTGACATTGAACATATACATATATAGAAAAGGCTTCTTAAAAGTGATGATTTAATGCTTTTTTGGGTCATACATCATATTAAACTATATAAAAAAAATTCAAAATAAGACTGACATATTATAATTGGACATTTTTCACTATTTTCTGACATTGAACATATACACAAATATAAAAGGCTTCTTAAAAGTGACGATTTAATGCTTTTTTTTTTGGTCAATGTACAAAATTAATGTACTTTTGAATTCATAGTATGAAAGAAAACTTGAGGTAGAGGTCAGAATTAATGCTTTACATCAATTTCAAAATAAAACCGGTTTGTATTAATCTATTTTTTTCCATATATCTCAATTTATAATCACAGTAGGAGGGTAAAGTTATTATTTTTAAACACTAATTATCCCTTATCTTTAAATTTAACATGGTTTCACAAACTTCTTCTGAATACTTGACTACTTTTAAAGAAAACAGTGTAAAAATAAAAGTAAAAATTTGTCACATTTGAGTCAAAAATACAAAAAAATAAATTCTTTTTCTGCTGCTCTCACTGTGATTAAGCACTCAGAGGAGGAAGAGGAGGAAGAGGAAGAGTTGAGCGGCAGTGTTGTAAGACGACAGGAAGCGTCAGGCGGCTCCACCCTGATACAAAGAGACAAAAAAGATTTCTTCTTCTTCTTCTTCTTCTTCTTCTTCTTCTTCTTCTTCTTCTCCTTCCTCTTTCACACTTCTCATTTCACAAGAAGCTTTTATAGTTTAGTAGAAAGCAATCAGCTGTTGTTGTTTTTTTAGTAACCAAATGCTGCGATACTTCACATTTTAGGACTTTTATGGGCTCGATTTAACAAAATAAAAGTCCTTCTATCTTTAATTCCTCCTGCTTAGGGTTTGGGCGATATGGCAAAAATATCACGATTTTATCACGATTCTTTTTTTTTGGATGATGTGAGGATGTGAGGATATTTGAGTTTGTATCTAGTCTGGAAACAATGTAACAAACAGTAACGTTAATCACCATGGCAACGGTGGTAAACGATGTAACTGGAGGCTTATCGTATAAATCATAAACACCTAGCAACAACAAACCGGATGTAAGAGAACGGAGCCAACTCCCCAAAGATTAAGAATCTGACTTGGTCCTCTGTCCATGGACTGATGTTTTCGACGTCCTCTGTTTCCGCCAGTGATATCACCTAGCAACAACATCTGGAATAAGTCCTCCAGTGATATCACCTAGCAACAACAACTGGAATAAGCGCGGGTCTGGTGTTTGGTGTTGCATAGAGTGACCTTGAGTGGAAACCAGGCGGGGAGTTCTGGTCCTCTGAAATGAGGCCACCGTGGAAGTAACTTAGAGCTGCATTCTATCAAAAGGCCACCAGGGGGCGACCGTCTCTATACAAGTCAATGGAGAATTCACCAACTTCTCACTTGATTTCTAACCTCAGTAAACGTTTTCAAAATGTGTTTATGGTCTCAATCGCTAGTTTAAAGCCTTCTTCAATGCAGTATGATGTTCATTTGGGACATTTTGGCCTCCCTGATTTTATATGTGACGATAAAGCAGGGTATGCATTAGGGCGTGGCTACGTCCTGATTGACAGGTTGATTGCCCAATGTCCTCGAGATCCAGCCCTCGCAACCATAGCAACCTCCCCACTCCACCCATGGCCCCACCTCATACCCATATAAGTAGAATCCGTGTTTTTATTTTTCCCAGCATGCACCTGACATTTTCAAGATGGCGCTGCCTAGATTAGAAACTACTGGCTTCTGAGCAGCAGTCCACAAACCAATGGGTGACGTCACGGATGTTACGTCCATTTCTTCTCTACAGTCTATAGTAGAGACGTAGAGAGATGTCACGGACAGTCAAATCCGATATGAGTGTTTGGAGCTGTTCTGACTCAGACACACACAATCGGATCTCATGTGATTTATGACTGTTCAGACTTCTAGATGGGCTAAAAATGGGATTTTGACTTGCAGTGTGAACGCAGCTTTAATCAATCGTCTATGTGCTTTAAAAACTCACCAAACTTCTTCTTCTGTGGTTTTCTCTCCTCCAGCCACCATAAAGAAAGGCCAGAACGGCACCAGCTGGAGCAGCGAGCGGAGCCTGATGTTCGGCAGCAACCCGCTCACTCCGTCCTCCGCCTCCTCCGTCACGTCTCCTTCCTCCTCTCAGATCACCTCCATCGACGGGGTCAGCTTCTCCGAGGGAGACCTGCTGCTCCAGGTGAGGCCGGATTTCCATTTCCATTTAGAGAGAATATATTAGAGGATTATGGTTAAAATGTCTAAGTGGTGTAACCCTTTATAATTTTATAGTCGTAAAAAAACATGAAATGAATCAAAGTGTGTTTTTGTCTCTTCAGGCTCTGAACGGGTTCGTGTTGGTGGTGACGGCTGAAGGTTACGTCTTCTACACTTCACCGACCATCCAGGACTTCCTCGGCTTCCACCAGGTGAGAGAAAACACGAGCTGATGATCAATTAAAGAGTAAAAATATTAATTATAATGTAACTTAAGCATCATTTTAATATAAAAAGCTGTTAAAAAGCTACTTCTTGACCAAAATAATTAACTTTATTCACATTTAAAGGCGACTTCAGCACTTTTATAGCATCATATTCATATAAAAAAAACAGATATTTCTCTTTTAGGAGTAAAAACAGAGTGAATATTGGACTGAAACATGACTCTAAGATATAAAATGAGATATCAGATGTAGAAATCAAATAATGTGACGAACGTGTGAATGATGAAACTCTGCTTTGATAAACAGAGCAGAGCGGATGTGTGTGGGCCGCTGCTCTTTATTAGTCATGTTCTCTGTTCTTTTATTATTGATTTAAACCTTTACTCAAATATTTAATCTGATGGAGATCGTTGTCTAAACAATCGACACGAGGTAAGAAAAATAAAAGAGTTGATTTGAACGCTGTTTTTTTTGGCGTCGGCATAAAAATAAACTAGTTCTTACAAGTTTATAAGTTTGAACGTGGCGATGGAAGAGAGAGCAGAGAGGAAATGAGGCTTTACACACATAACATGAAGGAGAGGCTGTTTTATTTAAATATATATATTTATATAATATATGATGAGTTTATTTCATCAGCTTTATTACTAATTAGTTAATATGAAAAGTGATAATTATCCTTCAAAAATATGAAAAAATATAAAGTATGAGCTACTTTTTTACTGTTTTTCTTAAATTCAGTCAATCAGTGAATGAATCAGTTAGACTTTATTATATTATATCACTTTTCATACATTTATCATCATGTAACACAAACTGTGAAACATAATAAAAATAAATAAAATAAATAAATAAATAAAAATAAATAATTATAATGTTGTAAGAATAGCCAAATAAAATAAATGAATAACAAAATTAAGTAAATAATAAAATAATATAAAAAATAATAATGAAAATAAAATAAAAAATAAAATAAAATATTAATATCACATAAATAAAATAATAAAATAAGGTAAATAATACAAATAATAAATTGTAATAAATAATATTAAATAATAATAAATACATGAATGAATAAAATATAATAAATATATGATAAAAAATATAAAAAAGAATATAAATTAAATACAAATAATAATAAATAATAATAACAAATACATTAATAATAATAATAATTATAAATAAATATAATAAAAAGAATTAAAAAATATATAAAGAAATGTGAGGTAGGAGTATTAAAGGAAAATAAAAGATTAAAATAAAATAAAATAAAATAATAAATATATTAATAGTCAAACCCAACACAACCTTTCCTCTGATATAATCCCTCCTCATATAAATCAGCTGATCTCCGTCCTCTGATTCCTGGAGTCGATTTTCTCAGTAAGAACATGAAGAACGTCTCATTGAGCAACGTCAGCTGTTGCCCAACGGTCGGCCCGAGTTTCCGTCGGCCGGACGGAGCTCATCATGTTTTTCTGTTGTTGTTCCTCCTAAAATAACCACCCCCCCCTTTTTTTTAATTAATTGATGCGTATCGGTGTGTGTGTGTATGTGTGTGTGTTTCCTACCTTCTATGAAGCAGCTGGTTTCACTTCATGTTTGTCAGTTTGGAGACGATGAAGCGTGTCGTTCCTTTTTTGGTCTACTTGAGTTCAGTATCTGAAGATAAAGGCGATAATAAAGGTATAAAAGCATAAAAACTCATGAGAAATATAAAGTTTAATCCCTAATTAAACCAGTTATACTAAAAAAAACTCAATATTTAAATTGATATAAAGGCACGAGCCGAACATTCAGACATAATGAATCTTTTATTGAAGCTTTTATCTTAATTAATAAAAAACAAAAACACATTGATGCTGCTTAAAATGACAAATATTATAAGTTTAATACAATAAATCAGCTTTAAATGAAATTATATCACAGTACATGAACTTATTGATTAATCAGCTACTAATATAAGTTTACTAATGTATGAAAAGTATGTAGTATATAGTACATTATATATATACAGTTAAAGTACTGCAGTATTATGAGCCATGTAGTTAAAGTATAATCCTTGAAAATCATCTTCCAGCACTTTAAGCTCAAATATTTAAACTGATATCATATTTTTATAGCTGCTTCTTTACTTTTCTATCACTTTTTCAACAAAATAAACTCCTAAGAAGCCAAAAATACAAAAAAATCTGTAAAAAAAACAATAAAATTACCTAAATCATGTTTTTAGTCGCTGCTTCTTCACTTAAAGAGGACTAATTCTGTATTTTAGGATTAAATAAACAATAAAGAACACAAAATATGCCGTTAAAGAAGCTAAAAAATCACCAAAAAACACCAGAACAGCCCTTTAAAATCATCTCTCAGTTAATATTTAGCTGCTTCTTTACTTATATTATCACTTTTTTGACAATATCAACAAAATAAACTCCAAAAAAGACAAGAAATACAAATAAATCTGTAAAAAAAATACAAAATATGCTGTTAAAGAAGCTAAAACATCCTAAAAAAAACACCAGAACAGTCCTTTAAAATCATCTCTCAGTTAATATTTAAACCTAAATCATATTTTTTATAGCTGCTTCTTTACTTTATGAGGACTTGTTCAGTACTTTGGGAACACATGTGAGTCATGTGCTCCTCAGTCCGTCTGTCCGTGTGTGTGTGTGTGTGTGTGTGTGTGTGTGTGTGTGTGTGTCTGTGTGTGTGTGTCTGTGTGTGTGTGTTTGTGTGTGTGTGTGTGTGTGTGTGTGTGTTTGTGTGTTTGTGTCCACGACGAGGAAACTGAGAGCCGCTTTGTTGGCTGTGAACTCTTGACTTGAAAACACATCCGTTTGAGACGAGGTTAAAGATGGAGGGAGAAGAGGAGGAAGAGGAGGAGGAGGAGGAGGAGGAGGAAGAGGAGGAGGATGAAGAGGAGGAGGAGGAGAGGAGAGGAGAGAGGGATGATGAAGATGAGGAAGAGGAGGAGGAGGAGGAGAGGAGAGAGGGATGATGAAGATGAGGAAGAGGAGGAGGAGGAGGAGGAGAGGAGAGAGGGATGATGAAGATGAGGAAGAGGAGGAGAGAAGAGGAGAGAGGGATGATGAAGATGAGAAAGATGAGGAGGAGGATAAGGAGGAAGAAGAGGAGGAGGAGAGGAGAGGAGAGAG
>NC_070601.1:4183062-4207839 GCF_027409825.1 Scomber japonicus
ATGCACACATGCACACACCTTCAGTCTGACATTTTAGGAGATTATATAGAGAAAGAAACATAATTTGGGACCTGATGGGAGTGATGGGAGTGATGGGATGAGACTGAGAGTGATGGGAGTGATGGGAGTGATGGGATAAGATTGAGAGTGATGGGAGGAGACTGAGAGTGATGGGAGTGATGGGATGAGACTGAGAGTGATGGGAGTGATGGGATGAGATTGAGAGTGATGGGATGAGACTGAGAGTGATGGGAGTGATGGGATGAGACTGGGAGTGATGGGAGTGATGGGATGAGACTGAGAGTGATGGGAGTGATGGGATGAGATTGAGAGTGATGGGATGAGACTGAGAGTGATGGGAGTGATGGGATGAGACTGGGAGTGATGGGAGTGATGGGATGAGACTGGGAGTGATGGGATGAGACTGAGAGTGATGGGATGAGACTGGGAGTGGTGGGAGTGATGGGATGAGACTGAGAGTGATGGGAGTGATGGGATGAGACTGGGAGTGGTGGGAGGAGACTGAGAGTGATGGGAGTGATGGGATGAGACTGGGAGTGGTGGGAGGAGACTGAGAGTGTTGGGAGTGATGGGATGAGACTGGGAGTGATGGGAGTGATGGTATGAGACTGGGAGTGATGGGATGAGACCGAGAGTGATGGGAGGAGACTGAGAGTGATGGGAGTGATGGGATGAGACTGAGAGTGATGGGAGGAGACTGAGAGTGATGGGATGAGACTGAGAGTGATGGGAGGAGACTGAGAGTGATGGGAGTGATGGGATGAGACTGAGAGTGATGGGAGGAGACTGAGAGTGATGGGATGAGACTGAGAGTGATGGGAGGAGACTGAGAGTGATGGGAGTGATGGGATGAGACTGAGAGTGATGGGAGGAGACTGAGAGTGATGGGATGAGACTGAGAGTGATGGGAGGAGACTGAGAGTGATGGGAGTGATGGGATGAGACTGGGAGTGATGGGAGGAGACTGAGAGTGATGGGATGAGACTGAGAGTGATGGGAGGAGACTGGGAGTGATGGGAGGAGATTGGGAGTGCTGGGAGGAGACTGGTATTGATGGGAGTGATGGGACGAGACATGCTTCTTCTTCATCTCCGTTTGTTCCCCTCCAGGCTCTGAACTTCCGTGGCCGGCTGAAGTTCCTCCACGGTCAGAACCGTCTGTCGGAGGATGGGACGTTGATCCCGCCGCAGCTCGCTCTGTTTGCCATCGCCATGCCGCTGCAGCCGCCGTCCATCCTGGAGATCCGCACCAAGACGCTCATCTTCCAGACCAAACACAAGATGGACTTCACACCCATGGGCGTCGATGCCAGGTACACACACACACACACACACACACACACATACATAAATGGGCCAAGAGGGAAAACAGTCAAATTGACCCTGTCTGTTTTGACTGTTCCTTCCTTCCGTCCTTCCTTCCTTCCCCCCTTCCTTCCTTCCTTCCTTCCTTCCTTCCTTTTCTCCTTCCTTCCTCCCATCTTTCCTTCTCTCCTTCCTTCCTTCCATCTTTCCTTTCCTTCCGTCCTTCCTTCCTTCTTCCTCCCTTCCTTCCTTCTTTCCTTCCTTCCTCCTTTTCTCTTTTCCTTTCTCCCTCTCTCCTTCCTTCCATCTTTCCTTTCCTTCCTCCCTCCCTTCCTTCCTTCCTTCCTTCCTTCCATCTTTCCTTTCCTTCCGTCCTTCTGTCCTTCCTTCCTTCCTTCTTTCCTCTGTCCTTCTTTCCTTCCTTCCTCCTTTTCTCTTTTCCTTCCTCCCTCCCTTCCCTCCTTCTTTCCTCTCTTCCTTCCTTGACTCGAGGACAACAGGTAGGTTAAACTATTATTGGTCATTAAATAAACATAAAAAGTCAAACTAAACTGACTAAAACCATAAAAACAAATGTAATTGCTTTTTTTTGTTGTTTTCTGTGCAGAGGGAAAGTTGTTCTGGGTTATAATGAAACCGAGCTCTGCACCAGAGGAACCGGCTACCACTTCGTCCACGCTGCCGACATGATGTACTGCGCCGACAACCACGTGAGAAGTAAGTCCTGCTTTTATTTTGAAATATTTTTATTGTTATTACACAGCCGAGGAAACTACAGATCTGATGCATCGATGTTTGGATGCATATAAGAGTCTTTTCTTTCTGTGTTCGGTGTGTAGTGATGAAAACAGGAGACAGCGGCTTCACCGTCTTCAGGCTTCTTACCAAAACCGGCACGTGGCTCTGGGTCCAGGCCATCGCCAGGGTCATCTTCAAAGGAGGAAAACCAGACTTCATCGTGGCCCGGCAGAGAGCTTTAACGTAAGTTTTCACACCAGGAATAAAATATCTTCTAGTTTTTTAAAACATTTGTTCAAAATATTAAAATTTATGAGCAAATGAGACAAAGAAAAGCAATAAATCCTCACATATAATGAGTCGTAATGGAGAAATTCTTGACTCTTTATTACTAACAATTCTGTTATTGCTACTATTAATATTACTTACTAGGCAAGGCAGCTTTATTTATATTTATTTATTTATATTTAGAGCATATTTCATACTCTTTAACACACTTTAACAGTAAGAAGCAGAAGCATAAACATACAATCAACCCAATTATAGTAAAAATTGGAGACATTAATGATTATGCTTGAACTAGTACATATAGTGCTGTAGTTACCTGTAACACTATGATAGTACTGAAGGTATTAGTCTTTTTTTTTTTAGTCATTTTGAGCCATTTATTAACAAACTGGACCTCAGCGATCAACTTTAGGTCAAAATAAATCAGGAATTAGAAGATTTCAGATTTGAGCTTTTGTCTCTTTTTTTACATTTTAAATCATAAATAAGTTAGTAGTTTAGTCTCTAAGGAAAGAAGAGAGTAGAAAGCTTTATTGTGATTATATTGTGCATATAATGAGATTAAAAACAAGTGTACACACACAGCTAAAAAAACAAACCCTGATGTCTTGTTTGATCTTTTTCCGACCAGCAGCTCCAACCAGGCAATATTTTGTATTTTTAACTCCACAAACTAATCCGACGCCTTCACTTTTGTCTCCTTTGCCACAGAAATGAAGAAGGAGAAGAACAACTTCGCCTCCGTCGTCTACAGCTGCCATTCGACTTTGCCACAGGTGAGGCGCTGCTGTACGACCTCGCCCCGACCGTCGACGTCCCCGACCCGTCCCCCGCCGCGAAGCAGAGGAAGATCGACAACTACTCTGTCAGCCGCGACTCCCTCCTGGGCTGCATGCTGAGCCAGGACCAGTCCGTCTACTGCGAGAACAACAGCGCCAACATCAACGACGTCGCCTTCAAGGACACGCACGCCACCGTCAACGTCCCCGTCAACCTCTGGCAGCAGCAGTCCTCGCCCAAACCCGTCGGGAGCCTTGTGAAATCGGAGGGTACGGTTCAGGACATGATGGAGACCCTGCAGCAGATTTTGGAGGATAACGAACTCACAAACAGTTTGGACGTAGAACCGGACGAGCTGAAGAGTTGGGAGAGCACCTTGCTGAAGATGAGCACCACCACCTGCGAGATAAACGAAGATCTGAATGAGATCCTCAGCCAAGACATCCTGTCCTACGTCGAAGAGCAGCTACAGAAAGAAGGCGGACTCAAGCTGCTCGATAACCTGGACGACATCCCTACATTGGACCTCCAGAACCAGAGTCTAGATCAAATTTTGGAGACAAATTTCAGCTGGCCTGTGGAGACGCCAAACCAGCAGTTGATCCCCAACGGAGGGCCGATGATGGCTCCGGTTCTGGGGACGATGAAGCTGACCCACGCCGATCTCCCTCAGCTAAACGGTCCCACGCTCCAGCAGATCGCCTCACAACAGCAGCAGCAGCAGTCTCTCGTCCCTTCTGTGGGTCTGAACGCTGATTTGGGCACCCCAGCGATGGCCTTCAACCCTTCGTTTATGGACTCTTGCGCTCAGACGCAGAACCAGCTGAGGAGCTTACAAGTCGCCCCGAAAGACAACAACAACCTCGGAGGATTCTCGCTCCGGCAGAATCATCATCAGCTCCTCTCCACCTTACCCGTCGGCCTCCAGGACCAAAGCGCCGAATTACAGTTGAACCCCGTCTTCACCTTCCAGGGGAACCAAGGGAACCAGGGGAGGAACCAGTGGAACGCCTCCTCGCTCTCCAACTCGACACAAGCCGACACCTTTGAAACGTACAACCAAAATATTTCAAACGCACCGAGCTGCTTACCGAGCCACTTTGCACTTCAGACGCAGAACAGCGACAATCAGAGACAATCATGGCAGCAGCAGCAGCAGCAGCAGCCGATCTCTAACGGACACCAACAGATGGGCGCCTGCATCAACCAAATTTCGGGATTTCAAAGGAATCCCCTCCCCGGTGTCACCGCAATGCCAAACTCAATCAACAACTGCGCCCCCATGTTCAGGACTGCAGAGACTTCTAATGTTCAGTTCCCTGTCAAACCTCCATCTCTAGCACCTTCTAGCAGCTGCATGTTTCAAAACACCGCCGCTGCCCCTGCCCCCTCTGTGCCCCTAAACGGGGTGCACCTCAGCCAGGCGCCCCCTTCCTCCTGTCAGAGACTGAATCCCCCCCCAACCAGCCACATCCCCTCCAAGCCCTCCTGTTTCTATCAGGGGCTTCCCGGAGGTGGGGCAGTGCAGGGGATGACCCCAATCCCAAATCCTGATCCAGCGCTACCGTCCTGCCAAATGACCCCCGGACTCGACACCGAGAGCCTGTTGGTGCAGCAGCAGCAGTACCTGAACTTCAGCGATCAGACACAGGTAATAACTGGCTGTTCGGCAATGAGTTTGAATCGTTTTGGTGAATTTGAGTCGGACGGTGATGAAGAAATACTCCAATAAAGTAAAAAAGTACTGCATGAAAGCATCTAAGTATTATGAGCATGATAGTCCTTTAAAATAGTCTCCTGGCACTTTAAGCTAAAATATTTAAACCTCAATCATGTTTTTATATCTGCTTCTTTGCTTTGTATCACTGTTTTGACAATATCGACAAAATAAACTCCAAAAAAGCCAAGAGATACAAAAAACCCCACACAAAATCTGCAGTTAAAGAAGCTTAAATGTCCAAAAAACACCAGAATAGTCCTTTAAAATAATCTTCCAGCACTTTCAAATAATTCAACCAAAATCATGTTTTTAATTGCTGCTTCTTTACTTCATGAGGATATGAGCGATGTAGTATTACAGTAAAACTGCAGTATTATAGTGATGTAGTATGCAGTATTACAGTAAAAGTACTGCAGTATTATAGTGATGTAGTATGCAGTATTACAGTAAAAGTACTGCAGTATTATGAGTGATGTAGTATGCAGTATTACAGTAAAAGTACTGCAGTATTATGAGTGATGTAGTATGCAGTATTACAGTAAAAGTACTGCAGTATTATAGTGATGTAGTATGCAGTATTAGTCCAGTGGTTCCCAACCTAGGGGTGGGGGCCCTCCAAAGGGTCAGCAGATAAATGTGAGGGCTGGTGAGATGATTAACGTAAGTCATGTAAGTCTAATTTGAACCGCTTTTCTCTTATTTTGTAGATCAACAGCCGTCCAGTCGTCGGTAACGGAGGTTTCCCCTTCTCCTCGCTGCCCAATGGGAACGCGTACTACTCAGAGAACAAATAGGAATCATCCGCTGTGATTCCTGGACGGCAGAGGACCCCCGATACTGGACTGAAATACATTTTAAAAAGGGCCGTTTTTTAAAGGAAACTGAAGAACAGAAAAGTGAGAAGGACGGGGAGATGAACCGGTCCCGCTCTCTCTCAACAGGAAGAGAGACGAAAGCTTTATGAGAGGAAGAAGAAGAAGAAACGCTGGTTGGATGAAACCAGAAAATAAGGAAAAAAGGAGATAACCGATGTCCTGAATCAGCAAATTTTTGGTGCAATCGTGATCAAATTTGAGGAGATTTTTGAACACAGGAAAGTTTCAGGATGTTTGTTTTTTTTCCAGAACGTTTCCCGTCATCAGTTCATCATGAGGAGGAAGATTTAGTTTTTTGGGAGGGGAGGAATCAGAAAGACTTGGATATGAAAGTTGGAGGGAAACCAAAACCAGCCGATCACTCCTCAAATCCTCCTCCAAGTTTTCTCCCTTGTAAAAACCAAAACCTGAAATCTCACCTTCAACCTTAATTAGGAGTCGATTCTTAATTAAAGTTAATTTTTGAGCAAAGACGCCAAATATTTTACAGTTTCAGGCTCTCAAACCTTTTTTTTGTTGGTCTTACGTTAGAAATATTTTAATATTTTTAAGCTTTTGGTTTTATTTGTCAGACTAAACCAGATATTTAATGACTTTTTTCACTCTTTTCTGATGTTTTATCAACTTAATTCGTCAATTAATACAGAAAATACTCAAAAGTGTCTAAATTAACTCCAATATTAGCACTTATTTTATATCATTTTAAATGTATTTTTGTTGTTTTCATGACTATTTTTCTTCCAGAATCATGAAATATAAAAGTTTAAGTGTTTAATATGTAGAGCTGCTGAAAATAATGGAAAAATGCTTCTTATTAGTTAAATATAATGTTTAGTTTTCTTCTGCCGACAGCTGAAAACCAAAAGATATGAATTTACTTTACAAAGAAAAGGCTGAAAGAAAGAGACTATGATGAATAAAATCTAGATTAGGTGAAATATAAACACTGTTCAATATGGAGGGCGATTTTTATTATCGATGAACAGTTTTATCTGTAAAATGTCAGAAAAGAGTGAAAAAAAGAATCTTTAAATATTTAATTTTGTCCGACCATCAGGTGAAAACCCAAAAATATTAAATTACTGTCACATATGATGAATAAAAACATGAAGTCTTCACATTTAAGAGGCTGAAACATCAAAAAAACTACTTATTTGATGACAGTGGGTGTTGTTCCCCGTTTCAGCCACCGGGGGGCAGCAGTGAGTCGACTCCTTTTTTTTTTAATAGAAGTGACATTTCAGCTTTTTTAATCTTTTTTTGGGGGGTTTTACAAGAGAAAGCATTGAAGGATGGAGGAGTTACTAGGTGAATTAACTCCCCTCCACCTCCCAGAGTGTTGCCATGACAACGATCGATAACTAAAAGAAAGAAAAGGAAAAAGAAAGGCCTGTTTTAAATCCTCTGCCGTCTCTCTGACGAACAAACAACGCCGACCTACTCCCTTAAAAAGCGCTCAGAAGGATAAAATATATCGACTTTTTGTTGTTTTTTGTTGTTTTTGTCCTTTTTTTTGTTTGTTTTTTTTGTTTTGAAAGTTCATTTCAAATCTATATATTGTCTTTTGAATCGTCCCCGCTGAGGGAGATTTGTTGCTTTGCAGACAGGGTATATTAATTAATGGATTAAAAAGACAGGAAAATAAAATAAAAGAAAGAAACGCACAATAAAAAACATCCAACTATTAAACAACAGACAGATTTGAGGAGGAATCAGTGAGGAGGACAGCTGCTTGTTTTATGTCACTGAGCCAGTTTTATGTCTTTTTCTTTTTTCTTTTTCTTTTCTTTTTAATATTTCTGTGTTTCTTTTCTTTCTGTGGAAAAAAAAATACAGACGGTGCCTTAAAAAAAAAGACAGATCTGTTTTAAAACTTTAAAGGGACAGTCTGTCAATTTAAATAAAATAAAAAATAAGTGCAAATTTAGAAAAAACACCAAAGTGAATAAAAACCTTGCCTTAACTTCAACAAGCCAATTATATTTTAAATATTTATTGCACTATTTCTTTAAAGTGTTGCCAAAGCATAAAGCAAAAATAATTCCCAAGCCCCCCAAAGATAGTTTTATTATAACATAAGCACAAATTAAGATGATTTTAGTACTTATTTCATGAAAAAATCCTCCAGATTTGATAGAAAAATAGATTAATAGCACATTTTAGGTTTTAAAAAGGCATAAAAACATCAAAGAAACCAAATATTAACATACTGATTTATATTTTTTGTGACAAATTTCCGTCCTCTTCCTCTTTTCCTGTTTCCATCTCGTAGTTAAACATTAATTTATGGACGCTCTTGCTCGGATCAGGAGTAAAAAAATACAAAAAACACAGAAGTTAAAAAAATAAAACAACAAAAAAACACAGTATAAAGGCAGCTATTGTATATTTTAAATGAGGAAATAAATAAATAGGGGCGGGGGGCGGGGGGGAGATAAAGGAACACTTCACAAGTTTTAAAAAAGAATAAAATGAAATAAAACAATAAAAAAAGGAGGGGTGGAAACTTCAAGTGCCTTTTTTTTTTAATTGAACCTTTTTGATTGTTAAAAAAAAAACACACACACACAATTCAGCACTTATAAAAGAAACGCTGGAAGTCGCTTCATCCCCGTACTGAGCCACAAATATACACAAATATATCATTTCCAGCACTTATTTAAAACAGTTCTTATACAAAATGAATAATTTCAGGCAAGGATCTTTTTAAAAAAACTTGACTTTAAATACCAAAAAATAAAAATAAAAAAGCCATCTGTGATGATTTAATGTCCGAGGATACCAAAGGGAGAAATAAATGATTCATATTTATCTATAAACACTTAAAACAGCGACTAAACGACTGCGCTGATTGTAGTTTTACGTTGATTTTAACAAACTAGAATCGTGCTGCATTCAAGTGTTATGGGAAAAATTTGTAATTTCCAGTTTCGCTGTAGTTTTATCTGTGAACGCTTTTAATTAACACAGCGTTACTCAAATTTAATGTTATATATTTCTCTACACAGTATGACAAGAATTGTAATTACGAGTCTTTTAATTCCCGTATTTCATGAATGCTCTATTCTCCGAGGGCTTGTTAAAAAAAGGCATTCTGGGATATGTAGTAAAACCACTAACTGCAGTAGTTTAGAGGAGAGTCAGGTGCAGTTTGCAGTATTTTATTATGACTTTGGCTCAATTTAATGTGAATAATTAAATAATATTAAAACTTTATGATATTTCCTTAAAGATTATTCACTGAAAATTACAATTATGTCAAAAAAATCCAACTAATCAGTGTCTGAAATGATATATATTAAGAAAAAAGACATTTAAGAAGCTAAAAGTACCAAATTTGTTCTTATATTTACTTTAAAAATGAAGCTTTTTTGTATTTAAAGGTAAGAAAGTGGGAAAATTCAGCCAAAGAAATGATAAAACACTGTAAAAAAAACAAACATAAAACTCTCAGTTATCTTCTCTGAGGGTGTTTTAGTGAGATTAGAGAAGATATTTGGTTTATTTGGTGCTATTAAAACATCTTTACTGCAGATTTTTAACCAAAAACACACAAAACAAAAAACATCACAGATGGTTGAATAGTTTTAGACTCAGTACAAACATGAAGCACGTCGCTCGGAGGTGTGTGATTTTTATTATTTGTAACATCTTTTCTCCTTTTTTTCAATAAATCCAGAGTGCTTTCAATCAAAGCCTTTTTTTTCCTCACATGGTATTCTGCAGAAATAAAGAAATATATCGTGTTGCCTGCTTATATAAAAACAAAAAACACAAAATATAAAAAAAAAGGCTTTGTACTTATACATTTATTGTTCAAACCCCTGGAGGCTAAGGCCTTAAAAATGCAGTATCTTTGTGTATCTGTATATAAATATATATATTTGCCTTCTTTTTCTGTTGTTTTTTCATATATTGTGTATTTTATTGTCATATCGCCTTAATCTGACTCACGCTTATCATTTTTTTTGTACATTTTCTGCACAGCATATACATATGTAACCTCGTTATGATGTTTTGTTGTTGTTGTTTTTGTAACTTTTCAACTTATATAATTATATCTTTGTGGATTTTGTGTTTTCAACATTTTGTCTCCAACGGTGTATGAGAGTTTGAGTCAATCTTTTTTGTTTTTTTTCATGCTCACCATATTAAAGGTGATGTGATCACACACACTGACTGCAGTGTTTTTGACGTCTGTTTGCTCTGTCGTTTGTTTAATGGTAAAAAATATAACTTATCTGATCATATTTTACATTTTATAGCCAATTTTTTTGTCCTATTTGAGCCATAAACTTAAAAAATCTAATTTAAAAGTTGGTAAAATATGAGCAAAATTGCTGTTAAGCATATAAGTTAATGATCTAATACATTTTTTTATACATATCTTAATGTATTGAGCATTATTATTGTAGTTTATTTTGTAGTTTTGTCAATTGTAATAGTCTTCAGCGTCCACTAGATGGCACTGTAATGCTTTTTTTTTAAACTATCTTTGCTCCCATTTCTCAATCTGCTCCCAGTTAAGCCCATAATGGTTTTCAAACACAGTCTGTTTAAAGTTAAATGAATTTAATGGGAAGAAAAAGATTTATTTAATTCCTACAAAGTCAGAATAAGTCTATAAAAGCATGCAGTGGAAGATCCTTTAGTTGGAGTTAAAGCAACAGTAGCACATAGAAAAATACTGCAAATATTTGAGCAAAAAAACAAAATAATGCACAAGAGGAGCAAAACATTAATAAAGGGTTATAGTTTAATAATTAGGTAACATTAGTCAGTAAATTTAATATATTTTAAACCATTGTTTGGGCTTTTATTTTGAAACTTGACTTGATAATCGTTATATCAATCACAAAAAAAGGTAAGGTTTGGTTTTCTACTGCTTCATGTCATTTAATATGTATATATTTGTGTTAAATGTGTCAAATATTACACATAGATTGATTTTCTATATTACCAAGCTTTACATATCAATCTAAAATATTCCGGCATAGAAAAACGTCTTTAGTTTAGTTTTAATTTTGGAAATTAGCCTATTTGTCCTGTCTTAAAATTGAATATGCTAGCCACCATTAGCCACAATAAAGCTAACACTGTATAGCACATTACGCAGGGATATTATTCAACAGGAAACCAAATCTAGAAGTCTATTGTCTTTTAAATATATGTTTAAATATTAAAGCAGTAGTGACTTATCATGTTATAGCCTATATATATTTAAATCAGACGGAAATGTTTCCTCTAACTTAGCGGGCTAGCATCGCTGTAGCTATCGTTAGCAGCTGAAGCTACAACGGTTACATGACGTCGATAATTACGTTATTGTACGATAATATTTGAAAATTAGCCCATTAAATGTCTTTTTTTTTTACATAAATTCGACGTCAAGTATTAATATTAATAATATTAACCGACATTTATGTGTTTTTATTAAAATACAGATACATAATTTAGTATAAAGCTAAAAAAAATACGTTGGTTTGTTTTTTTCCCCTGACGTCACCTTTGACTCGCTGCGCGCTCCCGTTCGAGCAGCTGAGGGCCAGTGAAGCGCGCTCCGGGCTGCCTCTGGACTGACAGGGAGACGGAGGAGAGCAGAGCACCGAGCAGAGAGAACACCGGGAAAAGGAGGAGCAGGACGGGAGAAAGGACGCAGAAAACTCAACTTTACCTGGATAATTTTTTGTGCTTCACCTCCAGGATGTGAAGTTTTTACCAGGAGCTTTTTGACTGGAGTGTCCGGATTTGGTGTACTGTGGACGGGATAACAGGAGCGCCTTCAACCGGGAGCTTCGGTGCAGAGAAACAACACACTAACACTATTTATCTTCAAGTCATTGCATCTTATTTTGATCTGCTGTCATGTCTCTGATCTCTGCTGCTTCTTATCGGACAGCTGCAGCTTTCTATTGGATGCTTTCCACTGGATTTTACTGTTTTTTGGGCATTTTTTATCATTATTAAAGTTAAGTTAATGGATTTTTTACTCCTGCTGCACTGTAAGTAAACTGGTACCAACATGTATGCTGGACGGAAAAGAAGAAAACCGGCACAGAAGGGGTAAGAGATGCTTATTTATTTATATTATTTACTTATATATTCATTTAATCAACTACTGACACTGATTCTGGACATTTAAAACACATTTAACTCCCTATTTAACCATTACAGCTTGTTTTATAGCTATGTTTCATGTGCAACCTGCAGGTTTGGCATGTATATCTGTATTTTTGCATGTTTATCCTCACAAATAATGACATTAATAAATAAAATAAGCCATTTTTAACACCACACATGCACACAAGCAGCATGCAAACATTATAAATATGTGATTTATTCAGTTTCAGAGCAGAAAAACATCATGTTTTGTGGAAAAATGCAGATTATATGCAGCTTCAGTTATTGTATTTATGCATATTTTTATTATTACTCATGCAAAATCACATGCTTAATCTGTCGAATACATATTTCTTTCAACTTATTGATTATTTATTCACTCTATTATGAATAAATAATGAAAAATAACAATAACAGCTTCTTTTGTCCAAATATTAGTCCAAAAAATCCAATTACTATGAGTTAAAAGGCTGAAAATCACTTAATTAATGAAAAATAATAGATTTTTTTGTAATTATGCCAATTATTCTAGCACTACAGCAGATAGTATTACAGGATTATTTGTCAGCCATGTCAAAAGAAGATCAACTAGAGAGCAAAAGACAAGTTAATTCACATTTATTTATGAATTAAAGCTGGTTTATTGGTACCAAAAAGTCAGAATCATGAGTTTTTTAATGAAATGTTTAAATCAACATAAATCACATCAAACCTTCGTCATGACTCATTTTCCTCAGCCAGTCTTATAAATCACAGTCTTCCTCTCCTCACGTCCAGACTCAAGCCGACTCCGGCCGAAGGCGCCAAGTCCAACCCGTCCAAACGCCACCGCGACCGCCTGAACTCGGAGCTGGACCGGCTGGCGAGCCTGCTGCCGTTTCCTGATGACGTCATCTCCAGTCTGGACAAACTGTCCATCCTCAGGCTCAGCGTCAGCTTCCTCCGCACCAAGAGCTTCTTCTCAGGTCAGACATCAGCCACGACGTCTTCAGTCTTTAGTTTCACTTCATTGAGCTGATTTTAAAAGAGCGATAGTTTAGGGAGAAGGGAGGTTAAATATGAGGCCCGAGGGACAGAACCGGGCCGCCGAGGAGTCCAATCAGGCCCGCTCTCCTTCCTGTCTTCTTTTCCTTCCATCTTTCCATCCACCCTTTCTTCCTTCTATCTGTCCTTTCTTTCCTTCCTTCCTTCCTTTCCTCCTGTCTTTTTTTTCCTTTCCTTCCAGCTTCTCTTCCTTTCTTCCTTCCATCCTTCCTTCCATCTTTTCTTCCTGTCTTCTCTTCCTTCCATCTGTCTGTCCTTCCTTCCATCCTTCCTTCTGTCCTTACTTCCTTTCTTCCTTCCTTCCTTCCTTTCATCCTTCCATCCTTCCTTCCATCCTTCCTTCTGTCCTTCCTTCCATCTGTCCATCCTTCCTTCCTTCCATCTGTCCATTCTTCCTTCCTTTCATCCTTCTATCTGTCCTTCCTTCCTTTCATCCTTCCATCTGTCCTTCCTTCCTTCTATCTTTTCTCCCTGTCTTCGCTTCCTTCCATCCTTCCTTCCTTCTGTCCATCCGTCCTTCCGTCCGTCTGTATATTTGAGGCCCTTGAATGAAGATGAGTTTGACCTTCCTGGTTTAGAGGAAACCTTTAAATTAAGAAAGAGAAGCTGCTAAAAACACTGAAATAGCTTTTTCACACCTCGCTCAGGACCGGCGGTAAAAACACGGAGGTGGAAACACAAAGAGAAATAAGGTCAGAGAGAGTTTTTCTGGAGGCGACGCTGCAGACTCTGGAGAGGTTTAGCTGTGAAAAGGAAGGTCTAAAAAAACACCAAAAATAGGTCTGTAAATATGTATGAAGGAGTTGTGACATCACTTCCTGTTAGCTACAGCAAAAAACTACAACTCCCACGAGAAAAACTACAACTTTTAATCCATATTCCAAGTTATTTTTCAGCTTTTTCTAGTCGAGTAGAACATCTAATACAGGGGAGTCAAACTCATTTTCATTCAAGGGCCACATACAGACCAATTTGATCTCATGCGGGCCGGATCATTGAAAAGATGGAGGGAACGAGGGAAGAAGGGAAGGAAAAGAAGACAGGAAGGAAAGATGGAAGGAACGGAGGAAGGAAAGAAGGAAAAAAAGAAAGAAAGAAAGAAAGGGAGGAAGGAAGAAAGGGAGGGAGGAAGGAAGGAAAGAAAGAAAAGAAGACGGGAAGGAAAGATGGAAGGAACAAAGGAAGGAAAGAAGGAAGGAGGAAAGAAAGAAAGGGAGGAAGGAAGGAAGGAGGGACAGGTGGAAGGAAGGAAGGAAGGAAAGAAAGAAAAAAGATGGGAAGGAAAGATGGAAGGAACAAAGGAAGGGAAGAAGGAAAAAAGAATGAAAGGGCGGAAGGACAGATGGAAGGAAGGAAAAAAGTGAGGATGGAAGGAAGGAAGGAAAAGAAGACAGGAAGGAAAGATGGAAGGAAGGAAAGAAGGAAAAAAGGAAGAATGAAAGGGAGGAAGGAAGGAAGGACAGATGGAGGAAGGAAGAAAGAAATGGAGGGAGGGAGGGAGGAAGAAATGAAGGAAGGAAGACAGGAAGGAAAGTGGGCCAGACCGCACCCCTCGGCGGGCTGGTTCTGGACCACGGGCCGCATGTTTGACACCCCTGATCTAAGGCTTCTGGGAAATGTAGTTTGTTTAATAAAAAGCTTGTGGATAAACAACTATATTAGATTATCTGGATTTGTGGTTATTAGCAGATTTACACACAAACACATTAATGTGGATTTAACATTGAGCGTGCTGCTGCTGACTCATTTTAGAGAAAGTTTAGAAGGAAAAACATTTATTAGGAGTCTTAAATCTGTCCAGAAACAACAAACAGCTTTCAGAAATCAGCTTTTAAACACGTGACATTTATTTAAAACAGCCTCCATGATTGTTAAATTATGTCAGAAATGTGAGAATAAGCACTAAAACTCACTTCAATATCAAGCTAGAAGGATCCAGCTGTTTTTATTTTTCTGTTAAATGCCAGAAAATGCAAATAAATGAGAAAAATCACTCAAATAAATGCTTACAGATCAATTAATTGCCTTATAGAAAGTCTGATTTATTATTTTATTTATTTTTAAATGGAGAAAATTATGAGTTTTTTTTATCTTTTTTATTCCATATATCTTCATTCATTTATCATAATTTTTGGACTTTTTGTGCCGATGGACAGCTGAGATTTAACATAAAGCACCAAACTCAGCAGCAGACCCTCTTCTCTCCTCTCAGATAACACTGAACTGTGGTCGAACCGCATCATCATCGTAACGTCTTATAGGTCAGCTCCTCTCGCCCGTGGCTATGAGACGCCCCCCCTCCCCCTCCCTCCTCCTCCTCCTCCTCCTCTCCTCCACCCCCTCCCCCCTCCTTGTCCCAAAGCCTCAGCGCTGCAGTAACGGCGGTCTGCAGAGACGGCGGCGAGCAGGCAGGAGGAGGAGATGAAAGCCTCGGAGAATAAAAACACGGGGGGATAATCCACTCAGTTTACAGACCTTTTCAAGAAAAGGGGGAAAAAGGGGGGAGAGACCTGAGCCCACTTTTCAACTTTTGACTCCTGCAACCTTCAACAGAGGTTCTGTTTTCATCAGGATCCGGTTACATGAAGCTACGATAGGCGTAGGTCAGAAAGAAATGGTGAAATTTAGCTGGAAAAGTGAAATGTGTGAGTACGTGTAGCTAGGTCTGTCACAATAATTACGTTATCGACTTATCGTAGAATAATTATCGTCATCATCACGTCTATATATCAACTTATCGTACATATAACGAATGATCTTCAAATGACAATAATATCATTTATCGTGATTATTTCTGAGACAATATATCGTAGACGGGAGGAGAGGAGGGAGGGAGGAAAGAAGGAAGGAAAGGAGTAAGAGGGAGGAAGGAAGGAAAGGAGTAAGGAGAGAGGGAGGAAGGATGGAGGAAGGAAAGGAGGGAGGAAGGAAGGAAAGGCGTAAGGAGGGAGGGAGGGAGGAAGGAAGGAAAGGCATAAGGAGGAAGGGAGGGAGGACAGGAAGAAAGAAAGAAGGAAGGAAGGAAGGAAAGAAAGGAGTGAGGAGGAAGGAAGGAAGGAAGAAAGGAAAGGAGTAAAGAGGGAGGGAGGAAGGAAGGAAAGGTGTAAGGAGGGAGGAAGGAAGGAAAGGAGTAAGGAGGGAGGGAGGGAGGAAAGAAAGAAAGAAGGAAGGAAAGGAGTAAGGAGGGAGGAAGGAAGGAAAGGAGGGAGGGAGGAAGGAAGGAAAGGAGGGAGGAAGGAAAGAAAGGCGTAACAAGGGAGGGAGGGAGGGAGGGAGGGAAGAAAGAAGGAAGGAAGGAAGGAAGGAAAGGAGTAAGGGGGGAGGAAGGAAAGGCATAAGGAGGGAGGGAGGGAGGAAAGAAAGAAGGACGGAAAGAAGGAAGGAAGGAAAAATGAAAGAAAGAGGAAGGAAAGAAGGAACAGTCAGGAGGGTTAAAGTGACAGCAGCCTTAATGAATGTAATGTGTATAAACTCAGTTACATGTAATAAATCATCACGTATGTTTCCTGACATGTTGAGTTCAGTTCAGTGAATTCAAACGTTGCTGCAGGGTTTGTTTGTTTTTGAATGTTTGGATCCCAGGTCTCAGCTGTTAGATGCTTTCCTCAGGGTCAAAGGTCACAAGACTCCAAATGTTGTTTTCTTTTTTATTTACAGACCGAAAACCCTAAAAAATCTGTGTTTTACCACTTGAGGATGCAGATTTTGTCCCCATTTAACTTTTCTTTAATGTGAATTTTGTCCCTGAAAGTAGCCAACACACACACACACACACACACACACACACTAAAATCTAAATGTATCCTCACAGTCATAAATGAGTTGACTGAGCTTTTTTCTGGGAATAGTGCAGTTATTTTATTTTAGAAGAAGAAGAAGAAGCAACAAAACTGTCTCTGCTTTAATTCAATCTGAATGCTTCTAATTAGAAAACTGAATGATGCTTCTTCTTTTTTTCTTTTTTTGGTGGAAGCTTTAAATCCGGGGAAACTGCTCTCATCAGATTGTTTGGAGGTTAAAAAATGTAAAGAAAAAAAAAAAAAAAGAAAGAAAAGGAAAATAGAATTAGAATTCTGTGCGTCTGTGATGCGTTCAGGATTCCTGGGAAAACACACAACTCACCTGCACACCAGATAAACTTTACTTTTTATATATATATATATGTGTGTGTGTGTGTGTGTGTGTGTGTGTGTGTGTGTGTGTGTGTGTGTGTGTGTGTGTGTGTGTGTGTGTGTGTGTGTGTGTGTATTTTAAGGACATCTGTTCAGTCAATATGAGTAACTGTTACCTTTTAATTCAGCTATTTAAACAATATTAGTGACTAGAAATACATTATATAGATTTATTAGATTAGATTAGACATTATATTGCCTCTTTTATTATTAATTAAAAGTATTATTAATCTTTTTTTTATTTGAGGAAAAGACGAGATGAAAGCTGAATGTCTCCTTTTGGCTTCTTGAGTCGATCAACAACTATTTTCATTATCAATTAAATCATTTAGAGTCAAGAAAATTTTTTAAAAAGCTTAATAATTAAATTTAGTCCTTAGACACACACATCACATAAAGCTTTTATAGCTTTTTGAAGCTGATATTGTAAAGATATGATCATTAAAAGCTGCTTTTTTCATGTTTTCTATTCAAATAAATCATTAAAAGCACCAAAACATACATAAATGTCAAGATTTATTAAAAATAAAGCTTCTTAAATGTAAATATTTAAATGTAATCCTCAGACACACACATCACATAAAGCTTTTAGAGCATTTTGAAGCTGATATTGTAAATCTATGATCATTAAAAGCTGCTTTTTTAACGTTTTCCATTCAAATGAATCATTCAAAGCACCAAAACATACACAATGGTGCATTAAACATGACTTTTTTATATCTATATTAATATTTGATTCACTATATGAGGTTATTGCATTCAGCTGCATCATTAACTTCCTTTCTTTCTTTTTTTCTTTCTCTCTGTTTGTAACTTTAAACGTGAGCTCATGCTGACGTTGGGTTTCCTCCGCAGCGACTCAGACGGATGAAGATCGTCTGTTGTGATGTTTTTATCGGATGTTGTCGTCCTCGTCGCTCTCCGTTGTGCCAACAGAAATCTCTTCCTCCTCCTCCTCCTCCTCCTCCTCCTCCTCCTCCTCGGTCGCCTCAGGGTGTTTTTTCTAACCGACGGCTCCCGTTCCTGACGTCAGACCTTCACAAAATACCCTCCCTCAACCCCCTTTCCTTTCCAGATCTGAATTATTGATCGTCCACATGCTTTTTTTTTTCTTCCTGCTTTCTCTTTTTGGTTGAAGTCAGTTCACAGGAGGCAAATTTTTAAAGGAGCAGTACGTAGAAATTTAAAGGTGATCTAGTTTAATTAGATGAAAGAAATCCATATTTTTAAAGGACAACAGAAGAGTTTCTTTCTTTCTTCTAAAAGTGAAATTCATTCTCTCTTTCTGTCTGTCACTCCTCTTTGAAGCGTCAGGATGATTTTCTTGGCCACCGATCATGTTTCAGAGCTCCTCATCATCATCATCATCATCATCATCTGTGACAGCTGTAAAGTTTTTGGCTGCTTGACAGTTGACAGTTCGGATCGCCTTCGGTGAAATAAAGATGTTTGGAGATTCTTTTAAAGGCTTCAAAAACACTTCTGCAGATTAAACTGAGCTATCAAAAAGAAGAAGATCTGATCCTGGAGGCATATATAAGAAACTAATCCTAATAAATGTAATTAGTGAATAAAATATTGTCTTTAACAGCTACTTTAACTGGAAGGAGATTCAATATTCTTCAGGATGTCTACAAATGTATAAAACTATTTGATTTTCTCTCTTTCTTCTCTCTCTTTAGTGGCTCTGAAGAACCAGCTAGCCAACGGCACGACCAAGAGTAGCGATCACCATGACGACGGCAAGACGACGGCATCAGCGGAGGGCCGTATATCTGAGGGTGAACTGCTGCTACAGGTGATTAAAGTGCTTATCTGGAGTCAAATGTCTGGTGTCACCCAGACGGGGAGTTCTGGTCCTCTGAAATGAGGCCAACGTGGAAGTAACTTAGAGCTGCATTCTATCAAAAGGCCACCAGGGGGCGACCATCTCTATACAAGTCAATGGAGAATTCACCAACTTCTCACTTGATTTCTAACCTCAGTAAACGTTTTCAAAATGTGTTTATGGTCTCAATCGCTAGTTTAAAGCCTTCTTCAATGCAGTATGATGTTCATTTGGGACATTTTGGCCTCCCTGATTTTATATTTGACGGTATGCATTAGGGCGTGGCTACTTCCTGATTGACAGGTTGATTGACCAATGTCCTCGAGATCCAGCCCTCGCAACCATAGCAACCTCCCCGCTCCGCCCATGGCCCCACCTCATGCCCATATAAGTAGAATCCATGTTTTTATTTTTCCCAGCATGCACCTGACATTTTCAAGATGGCGCTGCCTAGATTAGAAACTATTGGCTTCCGAGCAGCAGTCCACAAACCAATGGGTGACGTCACGGATGTTACGTCCTTTTCTTTTACACAGTCTGTGGTTTTAATGGACGAGTTTCATCCGAATTAACACTCCGATATAGTCGATTCAACCAAGAGCCTTTCAACTATTAGTTATAGATCGTCAATTTCCCGCTGCAAGTGGGATGATGTTGATTTTTATGTTATTGTACGATAAGTTGAATGTACGACTAATGCTAATAAACAGGATTGATGATGTACGGAGCGGCCATGTTGGATTTTTAGGTCTGGGCTGTTATTGTTGTTTTTACGACCTTCTGAGACAGAAATCAGTTGAAATTTCCAACTTTCCGACTTACGAATGATCTCAGTGTGATTTCCTGCTTATTTATGACAGTCTGACGTTAAACACAGATATCTGTAATCGATCGCTGGTATTGATCCCAGAGGAGTATCTGGGTCAGAGCTGCAGCGAGGAGTCGAGGACGAGCAGCAGCTTCATCTCTGCTGCCATTACAGACACCGGCCCATGAATTATACAGAGCCGGTGAACACATGTATTATTCAAGAGAAGTGAAGAGGGACGTGTGTGTGTGTGTGTGTGTGTGTGTGTGTGTGTGTGTGTGTGTGTGTGTGTGTGTGTGTGTGTGTGTGTGTGTGTGTGTGTGTGTGTGTGTGTACTAAAAGCATTTTAAGTATTCCTGGATGGGTTTTTTTTGTGTACATCACCAAATCTTAAACAAGCCACTCATGTTTTCATATCATCCACTTTTAGAGCAGTGAGTCGAGTGTGTGTACAGTACAGTGTGTGTGTGTGTGTGTGTGTGTGTGTGTGTGTGTGTGTGTCAAGTCAGATTTATGTAAGGCGCCCGATTATGATTACAATCTTTTTTTTTGGGTGTTTTTTTCTTTTCGGCAGCTGATTTGAGTCTAAATGTTTTGGAGGTAAAAACTAGTAAAAGCTGAGATGAGAGCAGACACACACACACACACACACACACACACACACACACACACACACACACACACACACTGTTTTTCCTGCCAGTATTTGTTGTCATTGTTGTTGTCATCTTCCAAGGAAACAAACACTGCTGCTCTGTCTCTTTCTGTCCGTCTCCAGAGAGAGAGAGAGAGAGAGAGAGATGTGTTTTCTGCAGACGGATGAATCTACAGTAAATATTTATACACAGCGTCTGTGTTGCTGCTCTGCTCCGTGTGTGTGTGTGTGTGTCTGTGTGTGTGTGCGTGTGTTGTATGATGCTGGGCGTGGCCACACTGATTTTGCCATTTTCAAATTAATACATTGACTGATTTCTCCTGATGTGAGTGATTGTAAAAACTACAAATAATTCATTTCATCGAGCTGATTGACAGAAAATCCACTAAAACTTTCTCTACTTCAAAGAAATAGTAAAATATGTGTACTGTACTTCATATAATTACCATCATATGTATCATAATTAATCAACAAAACCTATATTTCTGCTTTTAATCCATTTTGAGAGAATATATTAGAGCAGGGGTGTCAAACATGCGGCCCGTGGGCCAGAACCGGCCCGCCGAGGGGTGCGATCCGGCCCACTTTCCTTCCTTTTTTCCTATCTTCGTTCCTTTCTTCCTTCTGTCCTTCCTTCCATCTGTCCTTCCTCCCTACCTTCCTTTTTTCCTTTCTTCGTTCCTTTCTTCTTTCCATCTGTCCTTCCTCCCTTTCTTCCTTCCTCCGTTTCTTCCATCTGTCCTTCCTTCCTTCTGTCCTTCCTGCCATCTCTCCTTCCTACCTTCCTGTTTTCCTTTCTTCGTTCGTTCATTCGTTCGTTCCTCCGTTTCTTCCATCTGTCCTTCCTTCTTTCCTTCCTTCCTTCTGTCTATCCTTCCTACCTTTCTTCCATCTGTCCTTCCTTCTTTCCTTCCTTCCTTCTGTCTGTCCTTCCTACCTTTCTCCTCTCTTTCCTTTCTTCTCTCTTTCCTTCCTTCCCTTCTTATTTCCTTCCTTTCTTCCCTCCATCTATTTAATGATCCGGCCGACATGAGATCAAATTGGTCTGTATATGGCCCTTGAATGAATATGAGTTTGACCCCCATGTATTAGAGGATTATGGCAAAAATGTCTAAGTGGTGTAACCATAAAAACAGTAAATAGTCAATAAAACACCATATCAACTAGTTTGGCATGATCTTACAATATAACTTTTATATTAAATAAAGATAATGGAATACTATTGTTCTAAATATTACATTTCATCTGGAGAATCATCATTATCATGTATTTTGTGGTTACACCATTTGACATTTCCAGGAGCATTCAGTCTTACTTTAGGGTTACTAATGTTAATAGTATTTTATAAAAACAAGCACATGAGGGTTTGTATGTAAAGTAAAATCAGAGTTTTTCTTTTTTTCCTCCTCCAGTCACTCGTCTCCTAGATGTCAATAATTCATGGTTCTTGGTTTTCAGGCCTGGGTTCGGCCTGATGCATATTTGACAGCGTTTAATGGCTTTTTTCATCAAAAGGAAAATGTTTTAACACAAACAGCAGCGACAGGAAGGTTAAAAAACCATCTGAGACCACATGTGGAAAACCAGGAGGGTCGACTGTATCATCATCTTCTTCATCTTCATCCTCATCTTCATTCTCATTCTCATCTTCTTCATCATCCTCATCAGCAGCAGCAAGGAGGAGAGAGGAAGAGATGAGGAGAGGAAAGGAGGACAGGAGGAGGAGGGGAGAGAAGTAGAGGAGAGGGAGAGAAGTAGAGGAGAGGTAGAGGAGGAGTGGAAAGGAGAGAGGAGGAGAGGAAAGAGAGGAGAGGAGGAGTGGAAAGGAGAGAGGAGGAGGAGAGAGGAAGAAACGAGGAGAGGAAAGGAGGAGAGGTAGAGGAGAGGAGGAGGGGAGGAGAGGAGAGGTAGAGGAAAGGAGAAGAGAGGAGATGAGGAGGAGAGAGGTAGAGGAGAGGAGAGAGGAGAGGAGGAGGAGAGAGGAGAGGAGGAGGAGAGAAGAGAGGAGTGGAAAGGAGAGGAGGAGAGATGAAGGAGAGGAGAAGAGGAGAGGTAGAAGAGGAGAGGTGAGAGGAGATGTAGAGGTAGAGGAGAGGAGGGGAGGAGAGGAGAGAGGAGAGGAGAGGAGAGGAAAGGAAAGGAGGAGAGGAAAGGAAAGGAAAGGAGGAGAGAGGAGAGGAGAGGAAAGGAATGGAGGAGAGAGGAGAGGAGAGATGATGGAGGTGTTAGTCATCCTGTAATGACCTCCTCCTCCTCCTCCTCCTCTTCCTCTCTTTCTCTCTTTCTCTCTTCGCCCAGAGGGCAGAGAAGTCTCATCCCTGTTTTTCCATCTCTCCTCCTTTTATATCTATAGCTATAGCTTATTCTTCTCAATCAAACCTTTAAATACATTTTAGTTTTTTGTTTTTAATGACAGAATGTTTAATTAGTGTCACGACAGCAGGAGCTCGTTTGTTGTGTGAAATCCAACTTAAATACATCTGTACTGTTACAATTAGTCTATATTTTCATCTTATTCATCTCCTTTAACCTAGTTTTTACTTTCGCTTTTGTTAAACTCTCCCTCTTTTATGTCATTTTACTTCTGTTTTGTCTTTTTTAATTTATTTTAACCTGTTTTTTACTCTAGATTTAATCACCCTTTATAAAAGCTACAAATAAATAAATAAATAAAATATGATTGATTGATTTGTAGTAGATTATTGGTATGTTAGAGATTTTAGTATGAGGTTTATCTTCTTTTAAGTGTCTTTTTTTAGTCTTGCATTGTCACAAAATAAGACATGAATCTAATCTATTGTGTGTTTTATTATTTCTCTCTCTCTGTCTGCAGGCTCTGAACGGTTTCGTCTTGGTGGTGACGGCCGAGGGAATCGTCTTCTTCTGCTCTCGTACCATCCAGGATTATCTGGGCTTCCATCAGGTAGATCTCTACCTCTGCTACTCGCTTAGCTCTCTCTACGCTTTGTTTTCAGATACAGACGCGTGTCCTTCCTTCTTTTGGGTTTGACTGAGTATCGCTGAGACTTTTGATTTTTAAGTTATAATTAGTGTATTAGACTGACTAATACTGGATTTTTGGGACTTGTGCCGAAATCATGGAGTTAAAAATATGTCTCTATATAAGCTGATAATACTTCCATTATATATTTAAAGGATCATTATGTAAAAATGTGAATTTATGTAGATCCCTTCCTTCTTTCCTTTCCTACCTTCCTTCTTTCCTTTCTTCCTTCGTCCCTTCCTTCTTTCCTTTCCTACCTTCCTTCCTTCCTTTCCTACCTTCCTTCCTTCCCCTCTCCTTTCCTTCCTCCCTCCTGTCCTTCCTTCCTCCCTTCCTTCTTTCCTTTCCTACCTTCCTTCCTCCCTCCTGTCCTTCCTTCCTTCTTTCCTTCCTTCCTTCCTCCTTTCCTTCTTTCCTTTCCTTCCTTCCTTCCTTCCTCCCTCCTTTCCTTCCTCCCTTCCTTCATTCCTTTCTCCCTCCTCCTTCCTCCCTTCCTTCTTTCCTTTCCTTCCTTCCTTCCTTCCTTCCTCCCTCCTTTCCTTCCTCCCTTCCTTCTTTCCTTTCTCCCTCCTCCTTCCTCCCTTCCTTCCTTCCTTTCTCCCTCCTCCTTCCTCCCTTCCTTCCTTCCTTTCCTTTCTTGCTTCCTCCCTCCTGTCCTTCTTTCCTCCCTCCTTTCCTTCCTACCTTTCCTTCCTTCCTCCCTCCTTTCCTTCCTCCCTTCCTTCTTTCCTTTCCAGGATATAAACATAAACTCACATTTTTACGTAATGATCCTTTAATAGTAATAATACAGTTTTCTCCTCATACACTTTGGACACTTTCCTCTATTGTTTCTAAAGTTTTGAATGTGTCTAATATCTTTAAGTGAGCAAGTGAACGCCTCGTCCTCAGAATCCCGAACGGAGGATTGAATCAAATGCACATATGGAGCGAGAGCTTTAATCCGATTGGCTATTAACAAACGAAGCGCCGCTGCTTCCTGTCTAATCTCATTTTGGGGGTAAACGTGATTATCAAATTATCCCGAGTGTGTCTGCGTCTCTGTCTGACACTCGCTGGAACAAACGTGACGCCTTTAAATCTGACTTTAATTTAACTCTGCAAACAAATAAACTGTAAATCCACTGACAGACCAGCTCAGACAGGAAAAGGAGGATGAAAAAGAAGAAAAGAGGTCTATTATAGTCAGCTTGTACAGATTGCGCAACAGTGGTCCATTGACCTTCATGTCGTCCTCCCTTCCTTCCTTCTTCCTCCTTTCCTTCCTTCCTCCTTCCCTTCCTTCCTCCTTTCCTGTCCTCCTTCCTTCCTCCCTCCTGTCCTTCCTTCCTTCCTCCCTCCTTTCCTTCCCTCCCTTCCTTCCTTCCTCCCTCCTGTCCTCCCTCCCTTCTTCCTCCCTTCCTACCTTCCTTCTCCCTTC
>NC_070601.1:4208039-4285539 GCF_027409825.1 Scomber japonicus
CTCCCTTCCTTCCTTCCATCTGTCCCTCTTTCCTCCCTTCTTTCTTTCCTCCATCCCTCCCTTCTTTCCTTTCTCCATCCCTCCCTTCCTTCCTTTTTCTTTCTCCTCCCTCCTTCCTTCCTTCCTTCCTTCCTCCCATCTGTCCTTCCTTCTGTCCTCCGTCCCTCCCTCCTACCTTCGTTCCTTCTTCCTTTCTCCCTTCCTCTTTTCCTTTCTCCCTCCTAGCTTTGTCCCTTCCTTCCTCCCTTCCTCCCTCCTTCTTTCCTTCCCTCCTTCTTTCCTCCATCCCTCCCTCCTTTCTTTCCTTCTTCCTTCCTTCCTTCCTTCCGTCTGTCCTTCCTTCCTCCCTCCTTCTTTCCTTCCCTCCTTCCTCCCTTCCTTCTTTCCTCCGTCCCTCCCTCCTTCCTTTCTTCCTTCTGTCTGTCCTTCCTTCCTCCCTCCTTCTTTCCTTCCTCCCTCCTTCTTTCCTTCCTCCCTTCCTTCTTTCCTCCATCCCTCCCTCCTTTCCTTCCTTCTTCCTCCCTTCCCTCCTCCCTCTTTTCCTTTCTCCCTCCCTTTCTACTTCCTTGTGTCCTCCCTCCGTCCTACCTTCGTTCCTTCTTCCTCCCTTCCTCCCTTCTTTCCTTCCATCTTCCTCCCTTTCTCCCTCCTTTCCTTCCTCCATTCCTTCCTTCCTTCCTTCCTTGACTCGAGGACAACAGGAGGGTTCATTTCTACAGAGCTGAAATTAAAATGAGGTCAAACCCTTTCAGCTCATTTTTCTCCCATTTCTACTTTTAAAATATAACAAAATTTCACCTTTAAAGGTCAAATTTATGCATCATCATCACGACCCAGAAAATCAGACAAGTTTTTATCCTGAGATTAACCTTAAAGAAGAGAGGGAAGGAGGAAGGAAAGGAGGGATGGAAAGAAAGAGAGAAGGAGGGAGGAAAGGAAGGAAGGAAGGAAAGAAAGAGAGAAGGAGGGAGGAAGGACAGACGGAAGGAAGGAGGGTAGGACATACTGTAGGGAGGAAAAAAGGAAGGGAGGAAGGAAGTAAAGAAAGAGAGACGGAGGGAGAGAGGAAGGACAGACGGAATGAAGGGAAGAAGGAAGGAAAACAGGGAGGAAAGAAGGAAAGAAAGAGAAGGAGGAAGGGAGGAAGGAAGGACAGACGGAATGAAAGGAGGAAGGAGGGAGAAGAATCGAGGAAGAGAAGGAAGGAAGGAAGGAAGGTAGGACATAGGGAGGAAAAAAGAAAGGAGCGAAGGGAGGAAGAAGAAAGGAAGGAAGGGAGGACGGAAGGAAGGAAGGAAGGAAAGAAAGAAGGAAGGAAGGAACAGTCAAAACAGACGGGAGGACGACATGAAGGTTAAAAGTGAAATAATAACAGAATGAAACAGTAAAAACAAAGCTCTAAATCTGCACATAAATCTTCCTCTTCCTCCTCTTCCTCTTCCTCTTCCTCTTCCTCTTCCTCTTCTTCTTCTCCTCCTCCCGAGTGCAGAACGCTGTCTGCTGCTGACTTTGCATCTTTAATGACTCGCTCCTCGAATCATTTATGAGAGTTTTTCTTCTCCCGCAGCCTTCAGCAGATTAACTTTGCCCGCTTGTGACGTGATCAATCATCCAAGCAAGATGTTGTGTGTCCCACTTTAGCTTTGCTCCGAGCCGCCGCCTCACCTCCTCCTCCTCCTCCTCCTCCTCCTCCTCCTCCCCCTCCCCCTCCTCCTCCTCCCCCTCCTCCGCCACCGCCACCGCCAGCGAGGTCCGTTGGGAAAGCTCAGACTTCAGCTGAGAGAGACGATTGTGTTCATATTTTGGTCATTGAGATAATTCTTACTACCTTCCCTCTTTCCTCCCTTCCTTCTTTCCTCCATCCCTTCCTCCTTTCCTTCCTTCTTCCTCCCTTCCTTCTTTCCTCCATTCCTCCCTCATTTCCTTCCTCCCTTTCTCCCTCCTTCATTCCTTCCATCTGTCCTTCCTTCCTCCCTCCCTCCTTCTTTCCTTCCCTCCTTCCTTCTGTCCTCCGTCCCTCCCTCCTACCTTCCTTCCTCCTTTCCTTCCTTCTTCCTCCCTCCTCCCTCCTTTCCTTCCTTCTTCTTCCCTTCCTTCCTCCTTTCCTTCCTTCTTCCTCCCTCCTTTCCTTCCTTCTTCCTCCCTTACTTCCTCCTTTCCTTCCTTCTTCCTTCCTTCCTTCCTCCCTTCCTCTTTTCCTTCTCCCTCCCTTTCTGCGTCTTCCTCCTCCGCCACCGCCAGCGAGGCCCGTTGGGAAAGCTCAGACCTCAGCTGAGAGAGACGATTGTGTTCATATTTTGGTCATTGAGATAATTTTTACTTCCTTCCCTCTTTCCTCCCTCCTTCCTTCCTTCATTCCTTCCTCTTTTCCTTCTCCCTCCCTTTCTTCCTCTTCCTCCTCCTCCTCCTCCTCGTCTTCCTCCGCCACCACCAGCGAGGCCCGTTGGGAAAGCTCAGACCTCAGCTGAGAGAGACGATTGTGTTCATATGTTGGTCATTGAGATAATTTACTGGATAGAAGAAGAACTTTGTCTCTTTACACTATTTTATGTTAGCCTTACAACTTTGTCACTAAAATGATCTTATTAATGTATTTTTTAGGAAAATGAAACTAGTTATAGCCAGGAGACGATGCAGATCACAGCTTCAGGTGTTTAAATCCTCTCAGACCTCTGCAGCTTTTACAGCTTTTATCCCTAAAACACCAAAAACCTTTCTTCTTTATTCCCTTTGTTTCATTTTTTAAGAGCCAAACATGTTTTAAAATGACTATATATATATAATATTTACATATTTACAGTTGCTGTGATTTCTGCTGGATATTTAACACCTGGATCAGGACTCTGTGTGGTTCTCTCTGCTGCCGTTAGAAACACATATGAAATATTTACTGACCATCTATAACCACTCAGGCCTCTTTTTTCTTTTTCTTTTTTTTTATCCCTGATGGAGAATATGGACTCTGTTTCTGTTTCTGAGCACAGCTGCTGACCTGCTTTACAGGATCACACTTTAAAAACAACAACTGTTTTTTTTTAAAGCTGCTAAAAATTGAGCAGGTGATGTTTTTTTTTACTGTTCTGTGTAAATGTGATTTTTCCACTTTGCTAGCGGAGCAGCGGGAAGCTCCGATCGATCGTTGGCTGGGATTGATTTTTCCATCTAAGTCTGTTGTTTCTATTCATTGTTTTTGCTTTTTATTCGTCTATATTCAGAGCTGCTGCAGGAAACACCAATATCTCTCTCTCCCTCTCTCTGTCTCTCTCTCTCCCTCTCCCTCTCTCTCTCTCTCTCTCTCTCTCTCTGTCTCTCTCTCTCGCTCTCTCTCCCTCTCCCTCTCTCTCTCTCTCTCTCTCTCTCTGTCTCTCTCCCTCTCTCTCTCTCTCTCTCTCTGTCTATCTCTCCCCCTCTCTCTCTCTCTCTCTCTCTCTCTCTCTCTCTCTCTCTCTCTGTCTCTCTCCCTCTCTCTCTCTCTCTCTGTCTATCTCTCTCTCCCTCTCCCTCTCTCTCTGTCTCTCTCTCTCTCTCCCTCACTCTCTCTCTCTCTGTCTCTCTCTCTCTTTCTCTCTCCCTCTCTCTCTCTGCACCCATCGGCCTGTCAATGCGTATTACCTCCAACCCAACAAACAGATACTCCTCTCTGCACTTCCTCTGCTCTGCTTCCTGTAAACGGAGGTAAAACACACTCTTCACCCAAAAGGAAAAAAAAAAAAGGGAGAAAAAGGCTCAGCGAGAGGCGACGATGAATAATGAACTGTGAGACTTTACAATAACAGATACTTTACACACAATAAAACATGAATAAATAAGCTGGTTAAAGGATCAGAGGGTTTTTTATCTGATGGGTGTAACTGTGACCTAAGCATGACCGAGCCCTGAGGGGAGGAGGGCAACAAAAAAAAAAAAAAAAAAACTCGATTTTCCTTTAATTTATCGTTTCATCTCCGCCGCCGCTGTGAAATATCTGAATGTGTGTGTGTGTGAGTGACACAGAAACGTCCAGACGGCCGAGCAGAGCGCAGTGTAAGCTGTCATAAAGGTTTAAACAGAGAGCTAATGGCCGGTGTTAACAGGCAGGGAGGCTTTTAGGGGAGAGACACACACACACACACATACACACACACACACACACACACACACACACACACCTCCACCTCCCATCGCTGTAACCCAGATCTGAGCTCTGACTCCCTGCAGGCTGCTCACACACACACACACACACACACACACACACACACAGCTGTAATTTAATTAACCCTCCTGTTGTCCTCGAGTCAAGGAAGGAAGGAAGGATGGATGGATGGATGGATGGAAGGAAGGAAGGAGAGAGGAAGGAAAAAAGAAGGAAAGGAGGAAGGAAAGAGGGAAGGAAGTGGGGAAGAAAGGAAAGTAGGGAGGAAGGAAGGAAGGAAAGTGGGAAGGAAGGAGGGAAGACAGGAAAGTAAGGCGGAAGGAAAGAAGGAAGGAAGGTGGGAGGGAGGGAGAAAGGAAAAGAGGAAAGAAGAAAGGGAGGAAAGAGAGAAGGAGAGAGGAAGGACAGATGGAAGGAAGGAAGGAAGGAAGAAAGGGGGATGGAGGAAGGAAAGAAAGAAGGAAGGAAGGGAGGAAAGAAGGAACAGTCAAAACAGACAGGGTCAAATTGACCCGGGAGGACGACACAAAGGTTAAAGGCAGATTCGCCTCATTTTTACCTTTTTGAATCTGAATATTGATGATTTTATTTGTTGCATTAAAGCTTCTATTTCAGCCAGTATGATGAATAAATAAACCTAAATGACCTTCTCTGTTCAAAGCAGGACAAATTAACCTAAAATTAAACTAAACCACCTTAAAATCAAACCAGTAGTCATGATAGCATTTCCAAATATAAGAAATGTAACCCTTACATTCTGTTCAGGGTCAAATTTGACCCATTATTCACATTTTTTGAGCTGTAAAAACATTTTATACACATTTATTTAAGATGGATTTTTCTTAATCTGACTCACAATAGTACAACAATTTAAATAAAATGCATCTTTTTATTTAATTTTTGTGCAGCTGATACACTTTTTATATTTGCAAATATACTGTGTTTATCAGCTGCACAAAAATGTAATAAAAAGATGCATTTTATTTCCATTTTTGTAAACTGTGAGTCAGATTAAGAAAAATCTATCTTAATGTGTATGAAATGTTTTTACAGCTCACAAATGTGAATAATGGGTCAAATATGACCCTGAACAGAATGTAAGGGTTACATTTCTGATATTTGGTCATAAAAAGTAGGATATCTAGAAATGCTAAAGGCTAATAAAACATTAATTAATGACTGACGGGGGATTAATGAGTGTTAATTAGTGTAGAGATTAATTATGAGTCAGAATATGAACAATATGTAAAGGGTTAAAAAAAGTGTTATTAAGAGTTCCTTATGGGCAAAAAATCAAAAGATTGCCATAAAAATGTTATAAATTAATATTATTTTCCATTTTCAATTCATTATTTTTTTAATCAACATCAGTCCTGATAATAATAAACATGAAATATTCATTAATTTTCTGTATTTTAACCCTTTAAATTCCTTTTTTTTTTAAATGAAAAAACACCAAAAAAATGAATTATTCTCCATGCACTAAATGCAAAGTGGATTATTTTATCACAGTTGGGGAAAAGGAAGGATGGAAGGAAAGGAGATTAGGGAGGGAAGGAAGGAAGGAAGGAAGAGGGATTAGGAAAGGAAAGAAGGAAGGAAAGAAAGAAAATGGATTAGGAAGGGAAGGGAGGAGGGAAGGGAAGGAAGGAAGGAAGGAAAAGGGATTAGGAAAGGAAGGAAGGGAAGACAAAAGGAAGGAAGAAGGGAAGGGAGGAAGGAAGGAAGGAAAAGGGATTAGGAAAGGAAGGAAGGACGAAGGGAAGAAAGGAAGGAAGGAAAAGGGATTAGGAAAGGAAGGAAGGACGGAGGGAAGGAAGGAAGGAAGGAAAAGGGATTAGGGAGGGAAGGAAGGAAGAGGGATTAGGAAAGGAAGGAAGGAAGGAAAGAAAGAAAATGGATTAGGAAGGTAAGGGAGGAGGGAAGGGAAGACAAAAGGAAGGAAGGAAGGAAGGAAAGAAAGAAAATGGATTAGGAAGGTAAGGGAGGAGGGAAGGGAAGACAAAAGGAAGGAAGGAAGGAAAAGGGATTAGGAAAGGAAAAGGAAGGAAGGAAAGGAAGGAGGGAAGGGAAGACAAAAGGAAGGAAGGAGGGAAGGAAGGAAAAGGGATTAGGAAAGGAAGGAAGGACGGAGGGAAGGAACAAAGGAAAAGGGATTAGGAAGGTAAAACAGGGTAAGGAGGGAGGGAAGGGAAGACAAAAGGAAGGAAGGAAAAAGGGAAGGACAACAGGAGGGTTAAATAAATAAAAAAGACTTGTCCTTTCTTCCTTCCTTCCTTCCTTCTTTCCTCCCTTTCTTCCTTCCTTCCTCCATCCTTCCCTTCCCTCCTTCCTTCCTTCCTTCTTACCTTTCCTTCCTTCCTTCCCTCATTCCTTCTTTCTTTTCCTTCCCCCCTCCCTCCTTCCTTTCCTTCCTTCCTTCCTTCCTCCCTCCTTTCCTTCCTTCTTCCTCCCTCCCTCCCTCCTTTCCTGCCTTCCTTCTTTCCTTTAGGCGGTCAAAGCTAAAAGGTCACCATATCTCCAGAGGACTGGCTGTGTGTGTGTATGTGTGTGTGTGTGTGCGTGTGTGTGTGTGTGTGTGTGTGTGTGTGTGTGTGTGTGTGTGTGTACCTGCAGGACGCTGTACTTGAATGTCCTGACCTTTTACTGAGTGTCAGTGTTTTGGGCCCGGCGGGCTTCGAAGTCGACGTTTGACTGACGATTCGCTGACACTCACACTGACGCTGCCATAATATCACACTTCATTTAACTTCATATAAACACTCCTGATGCATGTGAGCTGCTATAAAGACTCAGATAAGATTAATAAAGAGTTCAAATACTAGTTTTCAATCACTATACATAAAGCTGACATTTATTTTTTACATTTACGTCTCTGGTTAATTAAATTAAACAGATAAAGTTGGGTTTTTTAGTTTTCCTCAGAAGGGGTGGAGTGTGTGTGTGTGTGTGTGTGTGTGTGTGTGTGTGTGTGTGTGTGTGTGTGTGTGTGTGTGTTTCAGCTTCTGGCATCAATATTTGACGACCTCTCCACCCGCCTCATCTGCTGGGGTCGACAAAACAAACGCTCTGATCCAACCTGTTTTGGCATATTGACACGGAGGAGGAGGAGGAGGACGAGGTAATGGCGGCCGCAAAAACAACACACACACATGACCGGTGGGTAGTGTGTGTGTGTGTGTGTGTGTGTGTGTGTGTGTGTGTGTGTGGGGTTAAAGGTCAAACCGTGTGGGAGAAGGAGCTCAGTGGAGCGTCACGGCGAGGAAAAACAGAGAAACGTCTCCCTGTCAAATAAAATCACAGCAGAAGGTCCCTTCAGCCTGTTGTGTGTTGTGGTTGTCATGGCGACAGTTTTACAACCAGCATCAACAAACTTCCTTCTTTCCTCCTCCTACCTCTGGAGGTCCCGAAATCATCCTGCAACAGTTCCTGCAGTAGAAACGGCTCTAATTGTGCTTAAACTGGTATGAAAATGGAGTGGACCAGCACTGAAAGTTACAGCTGTCTCCTAAAAGGATGCCACCCCAGCGTCAAGCATTTATACCCTTTTATGTTCACATTATATACTGAAGGTACTTCTGTTTTTGAGTTAGCACAGGAGGGTCAAAACTCAGCAGTTTATCTCCACCTAAATGATAAGGGACACTCTTTAAAGTCTGTGTAAAGTAGGAATAAATATGTGTTCTGAGTTTGACATACCACAGAGAAGTGTGTTGTTAACCACCCTGCCAAATTTGAATGATTAAAAAAATCGCCAAATATATGAAATTAGGCTTCAAAGTTGTGTAAAACCAACTCCAACCAAACGCTGTAGGCGTGGCCGCCGAGTCCGCTGACTCTATGTCTGAGAGCTTTCTGCGGCTAACTCGGCTGCTAACTCAGTGGCTGACTCGGCGGCTAACTTGGCTGCTAGCTCGGCGGCTAATTCGGCTGCTAGCTCGGCGGCTAACTCAGCTAACTGTAGACTGTAGTAGTAGTAGTGTGTGCTGAATGTATTTATACCTCTACAGCAGCAGGGGCGGGTTTATGCTAATCATTAAATCCTGAACACAGAAATCTTGAAACACAGTTTGTGAAGCCTAGCTCCACAATTCAAATCTAAATGGTTGAAATGCTTTTTACACCTTTTTTAGAAATACATTTATGACCTATTTAATGTGTTTAGAAGAAAATGTCTGAATTGAAGGAAATGAAGGAGAACGATGAACATAGAGAGGATAGAGAATGAAGGAGGGCACACAGAGGAGAGGAGAGGTTGGTTGGGGGGGGGGGGGGGGGGGGGTTCGACACCACTTACCCTCCACCTACAGCGCTGTCCTTTCATCCCCTCCCTGGAGATTTAACAACCATTCACACTCGGCCTCATGTGACTCCAACAACTGTCGTTACATCAGCCGAGGGAGCACTTACCGACCACGCAGAGGTTAACCAAGCCACGTTAACCTTTATTTAAACCTCGAAGACGTCATCAATAATCAATAATCATCCTCAAAAAAAGGTTTCAGTAGACACATGTTTGCTGTGAGCCGTGCAAAGTGAGATTAATACTTTTAAAACATTTTCACTTATCCAAGATTACATTTTGTTTTAGTATTAGTAGTAGCAGTAGTAGTACATAGTATTGTTAGTAGTATTAGTAGTAGTAGTATTAGTAGTATTAGTATTATTATTATTAGTAGTAGTAGTATTAGTAGCCTACATGAAGTAGTAGTAGTAGTACATGTAGTAGTACATGTAGTAGTAGTAGTAGTAGTAATAGTAGTACATGTAGTATTATTATTATTAGTAGTAGTAGCAGTAGTAGTAGTAGTAGTACATGTAGTAGTAGTAGTATTAGTAGTAGTACATGTAGTAGTAGTAGTAATAGTAGTATTAGTAGTAGTAGTAGTACGTGATATTAGTAGTAGTAGTAGTAACAGTATTATTAGTAGTATTATTAGTAATAGTATTAGTAGTATTAATAGTAGTATTAATAGTATTAGTAGTAGTATTAGTAGTAGTATTAATAGTATTAGTAGTATTAGTAGTATTATTAGTAATATTAGTAGTATTATTAGTAATATTAGTAGTATTAGTATTATTAGTAGTATTATTAGTATTATTAGTAGTATTATTAGTAGTATTAGTAGTATTAGTAGTATTAGTATTAGTAGTATTAATAGTAGTATTAATAGTATTAGTAGTAGTATTAGTAGTAGTATTAGTAGTAGTATTAATAGTATTAGTAGTATTAGTAGTATTATTAGTAATATTAGTAGTATTATTAGTAGTATTAGTAGTATTAGTATTATTAGTAGTATTATTAGTATTATTAGTAGTATTATTAGTAGTATTAGTAGTATTAGTAGTATTATTAGTAGTATTAATAGTATTAGTAGTATTATTAGTAATATTAGTATTATTATTAGTATTATTAGTAGTATTAGTAGTATTAGTATTATTATTAGTAGTATTAGTATTATTAGTAGTATTAGTAGTATTATTAGTATTATTAGTAGTATTATTAGTAGTATTATTAGTAATAGTATTAGTAGTATTAATAGTAGTATTAATAGTATTAGTAGTAGTATTAGTAGTAGTATTAGTAGTAGTATTAATAGTATTAGTAGTATTAGTAGTATTATTAGTAATATTAGTAGTATTATTAGTAATATTAGTAGTATTAGTAGTATTAGTATTATTAGTAGTATTATTAGTATTATTAGTAGTATTATTAGTAGTATTAGTAGTATTAGTAGTATTAGTAGTATTATTAATAGTATTAGTAGTATTATTAGTAATATTAGTAGTATTATTAGTAATATTAGTAGTATTATTAGTAGTATTAGTAGTATTAGTAGTATTATTAGTAATATTAGTAGTATTAGTAGTATTAATAGTATTAGTAGTAATATTAGTAGTATTATTAGTAGTGTTAGTAGTATTAGTATTATTAGTAGTATTATTAGTATTATTAGTATTATTAGTATTATTAGTAGTATTAGTAGTATTATTAGTATTATTAGTATTATTAGTAGTATAATAGTCAGTAGATAATCAGAGAAGCTTCTCCTCCTCCAGCTGGTCCAGAGTGTTTCCAGCTGTTCCAGCTGCAGTGAGACCAACAGGTGAAAATGCCGATGAAGTATAATTATTTCATCCTTTCTTCTTATTTGACAGTTTAATTTAAATCTCTGGTTGTTTGTTGTGCCGACTTTGACATGATGATGTTCAATAATTCAGAGTATTTTCGGCTTCCTGCTGCTTTTTTCTTCCAGGAAGCTGCTGAAGCTCACAGATCAGCCCTGACCTAAAAGCTCTGACATCTCAAGGGGCGATTACACACTGAGCTGCCAAAAATACTACGAGAGAGAGAGAGAGTGTGTGTGTGTGTGTGTGTGTGTGTGTGTGTGTGTGTGTGTGTGTGTGTGTGTGTGTGTGTGTGTGTGTGTGTGTGTGTGTCAGTGCATTGCTCGTCCAGACTAGACAGTAGAAACACAACCTTGACCTAGATACTGATAAGACAACCAGAGGAGGGTTCAAGGAGAGGAGGAGGAGGAGGAGGAAGAGGAGGAGGAGGCATGAAGAAGGACAGACATGCTAGGGTAAAAAAAAGGAAGGAGGAAGAGTGGAGGAGGAGGAGGAGGACCTCGATACTGATAAGACAACCAGAGGAGGATTCAAGTAGACGAGGAGGAGGAGGAAGGTGGAAGAGGAGATGGAGGAGGAGGAAGAGGAGGAAGGGGGAAGAGGAGGAGGTGGAGGAGGAGGAGGAATAGGAAGAGGAAGAATAGGAGAAGGAGGAGGAGAAAGAGAAGGAGGAGGAAGAAGAGGAGAAGAAGGAGGAGGAGGAAGGGGGAAGATGAGGAGGAGGAGGAAGAGGAGGACTAGGAGGCATGAAGAAGGACAGACATGCTAGGGGGAAAAAAGGAAGGAGGGAGAGTGGAGGATGAGGAAGGGGCAAAAAACGAACGAGGGAGACATAAGGAAGAGATGAGAGAAGGCAGAACAGAGGAAGAAAAAGTGATGATGAACAGATGATTGCAGCAAAAGAGGAGAGAAGAGCGACAGAAGAAACAAAAAGAAAAAAGAAAAGAAGATTAAAAATTAAAAGGATGAGGAAGGGATTGGATGGAGGGAAAAAAGGAGAGGAAACGATAGAGAGGGGGAAGAAAAGGAAGGAAGGAGGAGAGGAGTATAGTAGCAGGAAGAGAAGAGAAGAGGGGAAGACAAGGTGGAGGAGGAGAAGAGAAAGATGGCGGGATTACAACAGAGGAAGGAGGAGAGGAAACGATAGAGAGGGGAAGAAAAGGAAGGAGGGAGGATGAATGAAAAGAGGAGTATAGTAGCAGGAAGAGAGAAGAAAAGGTGGAGGAGAAGAAGAGAAGAGAGGAAGAAAAGGTGGAGGAGAAGAAGAGAAAGATGCGGGATTAAAATGGAGGAAGGAGGAGAGGAAATGAAGGGATGAAATTTGAAAAGAGAGTGGAGGAGTGTGTTGGTTTGTGGAGGTCACGGCCTCCCTCCTGTTGATCTGATGGATCCACACTGACAAGCAGAGACCACTGGAGACTCTGTGTGTGTGTGTGTGTGTGTGTGTGTGTGTGTGTGTGTGTGCGTGCGTGTGTGTGTGCGTGCGTGTGTGTGTGCGTGTGTGTGTGTGTGCGTGCGTGTGCGTGCGTGCGTGTGTGTGTGCGTGTGTGTGTAGAGGGAGAGAGAAGTGCGTGTGTTTCCCCGGAGGTGTTTTCTTTATCGACTGTGGATTAGTCTGGAAACACACAAACACACACATACACACACTCTCTCTCACACACACACACACAGCAGAGGTCAGAGGTCACACCTGAAATATTTTGGTCGTACAAACATCATGTTTCAGATCAGTGTGAGAGATCACAGTGTACTAGTAGTAGTAGTAGTACTATCTGTAGTAGTAGTAGCAGTAGTAGTATCTTTAGTAGTAGTAGTAGTAGTAGTTTTAGAAGTAGTAGAATTAGTAGTAGTACTAGTAGTAGTATTAGTAGTATTAGTAGTATTAGTCATAGTACTTGTAGTAGTAGTATAAGTAGTAGTAATTGTTGTAGTAGTATTAGTTATAGTAGTAGTAGTTTCAGAATAAGTAGTAGTATTAGCAGTAGTAGCAGTAGTAGCAGTAGTAGTAGTACTATCTGTAGTAGTAGTAGTAGTAGTAGTACTAGTAGTACTATGTAGAAGTAGTAGTAGTACTAGTAGTATTAGTCGTAGTACTCTTGCAGTAAGTGTTACTACCTCTCTCTCCTCCTCTGAGTTATTTCCTCTCGTCTCACTAATGTAAATATTTGTGTATGAATCAGACACTCAGTGACCTTTGACCCTTTACAGCCCCCTGGCACTTCTCTCTCTCTCTCTCTACACACACACACTCACAAACACACACTCACACACACTCACACGCACACTCACAAACACACACACTCACACAGACACACACAGACACACTCACACACACACACACACACTCACGCGCACACACTCTCACACACACACACTCACGCGCGCACACACACACTCACACGCACACTCACACACACACACACACACTCACAAACACACACACTCACACAGACACACACACACACACACTCACAAACACACACACTCACACAGACACACACACACACACACACACACACACACAGCAGAACGACTTCAACTTGTAAACTGCTCAACATTGATAAAAAAATAAGATAAAATGATGATGATGAAGATGATGATGATGATGGTGATGATGGAGACGATGACACCCTGAGGTGACAGTGCTGACACTTAGGGTGACGGAGACTCTGGTGACAGTGACAGCGGCGGTGATGTTTATTCAGAGGAATGGCTTCACACTCGCAGCGAGGAGTCGATATCAGAGAGTTTAATGTAATGACAGGATGGACGTGAGTGTGATCTCATTCACTGCAGACACCTCACCAGTCAGGCACTAGCTCTCCTATCAGTTCATTATTTTAATTAATGTTTAGATGTTTAGTTTCCTGTTGTGCTTTATACATGTGTGAAATCACTATAAGGATGTTTGGAGACTCATACTGTCAGTAAAGAAAGAAAAATAAAATAATGTAGTTTTATTTAGTGGAGTCTAAATACTTTATGGTGAACTGATTTTAATGAGATTTAAAGTTTCATTCATTCTGTCAGAGCTTCAGTTTGTATTTTAAGACTAATTAAGATTTTATTATTCATTTAAAAATGTAAAAGACTTAGTAGTAGAAGTAGTAGTAGTAGTAGTAGTAGTACTTGTATTAGTAGTAGTAGTAGAAGTAGCCTAGTAGTAGTAGTATTAGTACTTGTAGTAGTACTAGTACTTGTATTAGTAGTAGTAGTAGTACTTGTAGTAGTACTAGTACTTGTATTAGTAGTAGTAGTAGTGGTAGTAGTACTTGTATTAGTAGTAGTAGTAGTACTAGTACTTGTAGTAGTAGTAGTACTAGTACTTGTATTAGTTGTAGTAGTATTAGTATTAGTAGTAGAAGTAGTAGTAGTAGTAGTAGTAGTACTTGTATTAGTATTAGTAGTAGAAGTAGTAGTAGTAGTAGTACTTGTATTAGTATTAGTTGTAGTAGTATTAGTAGTACTTGTATTAGTATTAGTAGTAGAAGTAGTAGTAGTAGTACTTGTATTAGTATTAGTTGTAGTAGTATTAGTAGTACTTGTATTAGTATTAGTAGTAGAAGTAGTAGTAGTAGTAGTAGTACTTGTATTAGTATTAGTAGTAGTAGTAGTAGTAGTAGTAGTACTTGTATTAGTATTAGTAGTAGAAGTAGTAGTAGTAGTACTTGTATTAGTATTAGTAGTAGTAGTAGTAGTAGTACTTGTATTAGTATTAGTAGAAGTAGTAGTAGTAGTACTTGTATTAGTATTAGTAGTAGTACTTGTATTAGTATTAGTAGTAGAAGTAGTAGTAGTAGTAGTACTTGTATTAGTATTAGTAATAGTAGTATTAGTAGTACTTGTATTAGTATTAGTAGTAGAAGTAGTAGTAGTAGTACTTGTATTAGTATTAGTAGTAGAAGTAGTAGTAGTAGTACTTGTATTAGTATTAGTAGTAGTAGTATTAGTAGTACTTGTATTAGTATTAGTAGTAGAAGTAGTAGTAGTAGTAGTACTTGTATTAGTATTAGTAGTAGTAGTAGTAGTAGTACTTGTATTAGTATTAGTAGTAGTAGTAGTAGTAGTACTTGTATTAGTTGTAGTAGTACTACTACTAGTACTTGTGTTAGTTGTAGTAGTAGTTGTAGTAGTGTTAGATACCGTGTTGCTATGGGGATGACAGTGTGTCATGAAGCCTTATTAACGTGGTGGTTGAAGATGCTGGGAGGACGTTCCTGCCGTATCTCTCTCTGGAAGGGTTAGGGTGAGTTCTGTGTGATAATAATCTACTAACCTGAACACTTCATTCATGTTTGCTGGCTCTGTTTACACACCTAACCCTAACAACCCTAACCCTGCTGCTACAGGCTCAGGTAAATGCTCTGTAACTACGGAGCTGGAACCATTAGAGACAAGAGCTGTGAAGGAATGATAAATGAAGGGAGGAAAGAAGGAAAGAAGGAAAGGAGTAAGGAGGGAGGGAGGAAGGAAAGAAGGAAGAGAGGAAGGAAGGAAAGGAGGGAGGGAGGAAGGAAGTAAGGAGGGAGGGAGGGAGGGAGGAAGGAAGGAAAGGAGTAAGGAGGAAAGAAAGAAGGAAGGAAAGGAGGGAGGGAGGACGGAAGGAAAGGAGTAAGGAGGAAAGAAGGAATGTGTATTTTCAGATAAAATTATATTTAAAAAGTTACAGATTAATAAAGATCAATATATTTATGCATGTACATTCAAATAAAAGTGTTTCCAGTTTACAAAGTCATAAATGAACATATTGATTAATATTTATAGGGATATGTTTGAAGCCAAATTCATAAAAATGCTGCGTATGTATTAACACATTTAAGAACACATTTAATATGTATTTGTAAATGTCAATATAAGCACAACAGCAACAGGTGCACAGATAACAGACACATAATATATAAATATACTTATAAATTATACTTTAAAATTGAAAAAACTAGTTGTATTAAAGTTTATATCATGACTTCAGCTAACATGTGAGTGATGCGTTTAAAGACCCTTTTTTTAGTGGAGTGATGAAAGTGCGTCACTCCCTCTCAGCCTGGTCGTTCACAGCAGCAGTAATTAAATGTCACATGTAAAACTCGTTAGCGCTAACACCAGCCTGTCAGTCAGATCTGAGGACGTGATTGAAGACGTGTGACAGCGGCAGGCACAATCTGTTCCAGCTGTCTCGCTCCTTGTTGTTCCGACCTCGTGACCCAGCGCGAGACGCTTCCTGCGACCGAGTCAGAGCTGCCATGTTGGATCTGAGGCGGGGCGCGAACGAGCCGCCAGTGCTGCACCGCCACTGTCGCATTCATTAACACCTCCACCTGACACACACACACACACACACATTCACACACACACACACACACACACACACATACACGTTCACACGTACAGTAAAAGTTTTACACACCTACTGACTGTACTGCAGCACGTGTCAGATCTGTTTAGAGTCAAAGAGCTTTTTAAATAAATCTGAATTGACTTTATTGGAAAGAGGTGTGAGTGACAATTTGGGAGGAGGATTGACATCACTGCTGCTACTGCTGCTGCTACTGCTGCTTATGGTAGAAGTACAGGAGGCCATATATGATGTAGTAGTAGTAGCTAGTAGTAGAACAGGAAGTAGTACCTCTCTGACTGGTGGTAGTAGTAGTGCAAGTACAAGGAGGAGATAGATATGATGTAGTAGTAGTAGTACTGGTATTGGTGTAAGTACAAGAGGCGATAGATAATCAATACCTGTAGTAGTACCAGTAATATTAGTAGTATTAGTAGTAGTACTAGAAGTATTAGTAGTAAGCTAGCAGTAGTAGTACTATAATTTGTAGTAGTACTAGAAGTAGTAGTAGTAGTAGTATTAGGCCTACTAGTAGTAGTAGTACTAGAAGTAATAGTAGTAGTAGTACTAGAAGTAATAGTAGTAGTAGTAGTAGTAGAAGTATTAGTAGTAGTAGTAGCATCAGTAGAATTAGTAGTAGCAGTAGAATTAGTAGTAGTAGTATTACAAGAAAAGGAAGTAGTATCTCTCTGATTGGTGGTAGTACAAGTACAAGGAGGAGATAGATATGAAGTACTAGTAGTACCAGTAGTAGAAATGGTTGTGGTATAAGAAGCCTACAGGAAATGTTTAAATGTAATGCACGTATTAGATATTAGTCTGATTGGTAGTGATTGTAGTTAAAGGAGTAAAAAGTACAATAATTAATTCAGTTATTATGTTGAGAAGAAGTATTAGTACCTCAAAAGTAAAGTAAATATACTAAATCATCTTCTACTACTGTAACATCTGAAGCTACTACTGCTGTCACTACTACTACACACTGCAGGAATACAGCCTCTCTGTTATATTTACAGGTCTGTTTCGCCCCCTGCTGGCCACAGGTACGAACTACAGCATGAACACAGGTCAACGGTCAAACTGATGACGTCACGGCTTCCTCGCGTGCTCTCAGTGTGCAGACAGGTGAGACAATAATGAAAAAAGTGTGATTTAAAGAAATAAAGCCAAAAATATGTATATTTCTCTTTATTTGTTTAGTTTTTTCATAAATGTGAGAACTTTATAAACTTCAACCTGAAGCTTTTGAGTCATTAATCTGCTTTAATCTGTTTTTTATTATAATTTATTGTCATTTAAAACTCAATCGATCACTCAAAAATATGTATATGTTAAAAAATAATAAAAATGATAAGATAAAATGCTCCTTTATTAGTCACACAGTGGGGACATTTACAATATAACAGCAGCACAAATAGAAAGATCACTGTAAATATATTGAAATAAGACGTCATTAGTATTGAATGACCCATTGAAAGTGATCTAACTACAGATAGTAGGAGCTGTAAGGCTCCCTGTCAGCAGCAGCAGAACATGGAGGTATAATCCTCCTCGTCTGCAGGGATTAAACATGAGAGTCTTCATGGAGAGCAGAGCAGCTTTCATCAGCTTCTCTCTGAGTGTTTCTGTCTTACTGTCTAATCCTGCTGCTCTCTCATACTACACACGGCAGGGTGAAAGTACACATATATATAGTATCTGTGTGATGTTTGATATGTGTACTGATACTGTGTATATGGTGGTAGATTATCAGTAATGTTAATTCTTTATTTATCACATATATTATCACATTTATCAAGAAGTACAAGTACTACAAGCTGTATGAGAAGTAAAAGTAGTATTAGTAGTAGTAGTATTAGTAGTAGTAGTATTAGTAGTGGTAGTATTAGTAGTGATAGTACTACTACTAATACTACTACTACTACTACTACTAACCCTAATACAACTACTACTACTAATACTAATAATAATACTCCTACTTCTGGTACTACTACTACCAGTAGTAGGAGTATTATTATTAGTATTAGTAGTAGTAGTTGTATTAGGGTTAGTAGTAGTAGTAGTAGTAGTAGTACTAGTAGTAGTAGTCGTAGTAGTAGTATTAGTAGTGGTAGTATAAATACAAGATAGACAACTATACTACTATATCATACTATAATAGGTGGTTGTATTATATACTGTATATGTATTGTAGTGGATGTATAGAGGGTAGTAGCTGCAGTAGTAGAGTAGTAAAAGTTTGAGTAGTATTCGAGGTAGAGGAGTCTTTTCAGTAGTAGTAATAGTAGTAGTATTAGTAGTATTAATAGTATTAGTAGTAGAGAAATAGTATTATACAGATGAACAGTGGATGTGAGAAGTTGTATTTTCATGTATTTTATTAGGAATGATGGATGCAGTAACTATAAATACTGAATATATAAAATATGTGTACTGTACTGTAGATTATAAGTGATTTAGTATTTAATGTGTGTTTCTCTCCTTTCTGTTTTACTACTTCAACATGTAGTACTGCAAACCTCCTCCTATCAGCAGCAGGGAGGTAAGTGAATAAGGTAAGAGGTCCTAGCTGCTGTTATTGTGCTGCAGGATTATTGAGGTCAAGTGAAACCAGATCAGCTGCAGACACTGAATATGTGTGAGAGGAAACACTGCTGCTGCTGTATCATCACCAGACTGTCTGCTACACACCACCACACACTCATCATAACCACATATATACCACATATACTAGAATCAAGGAAAGGAGGGAAGGGAGGAAGAAGGAAGGAAGGGAAGGAAAGGATGGAGGGAGGGAGGGATGGAGGGAGGAAAGGAAAGAAGGAAGAAAGGAAAGCAGGGAGGAAGGAAGGTAGGAAGGAGGGAGGAAAGAAGAAAGGATGGAGGGGAGTTGGAGGAAGGAAGGGAGGAAAGGAGGGAGGGAGGAAGGAAGGGAAGGAAAGAAGGAAGGTAGGAGGGAGGGAGGAAAGAAGGAAGGGAAGGAAAGAAGGAAGGTAGGAGGGAGGCAGGAAAGAAGGAAGGAGACAAGGAAAGAAGGAAGGAAAGGAGGGAGGAAGGACGGGAGGAAAGGAATGGAGGGAGGAAGGAAGAAAGGAAAGGAGGGAGGAAGGTAGGAAGAAAGGTGGTTGGAGGAAGAAATAAGCAGCAGGAAGGTTTAAGCTTCAGTTCCTCGATGTTAAAATGAGACCAAGCAGCTAAAATGTAAAGAGGTCAAAGGTCAGCGTCTCTCCTTTTGTGTTGTGATGTTGGATTAAGGACGAGAAATAAAGAAAAAGGTGTGTAAAAATAATCTGTGTGTGTGTGTGTGTGTGTGTGTGTGTGTGTGTGTGATGTATCTGGTGTGTGTGTGTGTGTGTGATGTATTTGGTGTGTGTGTGTGAGTGTGATGTATCTGATGTGTAGGACGAGGCGTATCTGAAGATTACACTAATACCGTTTAAATCCAGGCTCAGATAAAACACTGACATTATTCCTGCTCTATTATTTTTCTTTTTTCTTTTTTCTTTTCATCATTTCAGGCGTTTGTTCTTTCTTTTTAAATGCAGTGTGAAACAGAGCAGATTAATTATGTCTTTATATTAATTTGAGTTTTTCTTTCATCTATCTGCTTAGTCTGAGGTCTGAACATGGTGTAATGACATCATCACTGACATCATCACTGACATCATCACTGACATCATCAAATATTAACTAACAAGTCACATATTTAACAGTTAATGTGTCACACTGTCATCAACTAACTCAATACTTAACGAGGTGGAAGGAAGGAAGGAAGGAAGGAAGGAAGGAAGGAAGGAAGGAAGGAAGGAAGGAAGGAGGGAGGTAGTGAAGGAAGGAAGGAAGGAGGGGCGGAAGGAAGGAAGGAAGCAAGGAGGGAGGTAGGGAAGGAAGGAAGGAAGTAAGGAAGGAGGGACGGAGGGAAGGAAGGAAGGAAGGAGGTAGGGAAGGAAGGAAGGAGGGAGGGAGGGAGGGAGGGAAGGAGGGAAGGAAGGAAGCAAGGAGGGAGGTAGGGAAGGAAGGAAGGAAGGAAGGAGGGAGGATGGGAGGGAGGGAGTGAGGGAGGGAAGGAAGGAAGGAAAGGAGGGAAGGAAGGAAGGAAAGGAAGGAAGGAAAGGAAGGAAGCAAGGAGGGAGGTAGGGAAGGAAGGAAAGGAGGAAAGAAGGAAGGAAGGAAAAGAAGACAGGAGGGAAAGATGGAATAAAGGAAGGAAGGAAGGAAGGAACAGTCAAAACACTTTCATATTTAACATTTAGTTGCAGTAAATACAAGAAGACGACATTTTAACACTTATTAAAAAAGCGTTTAAAAATAAAGTTGAGATGTGAACACAGAGCTGTCGACACATTTTATTCTTTTCATTACAAATAAAAAAACAACCTGGAGATAAACTCTCTCCTCTCTCGCCTGCAATCAATCAAATCTGTCCAGACTGTCTCATTCTCGGCTTTGTGGCCCAGTTTAGCTTCAATCTCTTAAACCCCCCCCCTCCCTCCTCTCCCCCCTCCTCCCCCCTCCCCTTTCCGCTCCCCCTCCTCTCAACACCATCGCAGCCCTGTGAATAATTGACAAGCTTGCCCTCCCCTCCCTCTCTCTTCCTCTCTTCTCTCTCTTCTCTCTGTTTCCATCTCCCCTCCCTCTCTCTTCCTCTCTTCTCTTCTCTCTTCTCTCTGTTTCCATCTCCCCTCCCTCTCTCTTCCTCTCTTCTCTTCTCTCTTCTCTCTGTTTCCATCTCCCCTCCCTCTCGCCTCCATCATGTCCAGTTTCCACCTGCTGCTGCTGGCTGCGTGTCGGAGAAACCAACGAGAGGTAAGAACAATAAAAAGCTCTCACCTTTTTATCTTTATAATACATTTAAAGTAATTCGTACAGAGGAATATCAGCTCTTTAATCCTTTTTCTGTTCTGTGTTTGATCATCTTTGGTGTGTTAATGGATTCACAAGCAGTAAAAATAGGTTTTTATCAGGTTTAATGAAGGTTTTGTGATATTTTAGATTAAATAAAGACTTTAAATGTGCTTTTATTTTCTTGATTCTGCCTAAAAAGTGGATTTTTCTGCTCTAGATTGAACTTTTTCTAGCTTTTATATCATTTGTGGATTTGAAAATGAGTCTTTTAGCTTTCTACACACCTGAAGCTCATCTTTAGAGATAATAGAGGAATATTTTTTACCTTCACAGGACTGCAAAAAGGTTTCAAATGCATTAAACCTTTTACCAGTAGCCAAAAGAAGCCAGGGAGGAAAGGAAAGAAGGAAGGAAGGATGGATGGAAGGGAGGAAGGAAGTAAGGAGGGGAGGAAAGAAGGAAGGACAGAGGAAAGAAGGAAGGAAAGATGCAAAGGAGGAAGGGATGAAAGGAGAGGAGGAAGGAAGGGTGGAAGGAAAGAAAGAGAGAAAGAAGGAATCGAGGAAGGAAGGAAGGTAGGGGGGAGGAAAGGAAAGAAGGAAGGGAGGTAGGAAGGGAGGAAAGGAAAGAAGGACGAAAGAAGGAAGGATGGAAGGAAGGTAGGAGGGAGGGAGAAAGGAAGGGAGGAAGGAAGGAAAGGAGGACGAAAGAAGGAAGGATGGAAGGAAGGTAGGAGGGAGGGAGAAAGGGAGGAAGGAAGGAAGGAAAGGAGGACGAAAGAAGGAAGGGAGGAAAGAGAGAGAAGGAGGGAGGGAGAGAGGAAGGAAGATAGATAGATAGATAGATAGATAGATAGATAGTCTAATAGTCTGCAGCTGTTATATTTCACACATTTTCCCTTTAACTCTCGGCTGTAGGAAGAGATAAAACTGCATCACATCTCTGTGCTGTGAGAAAAAAGAACAAACTCATAAAGTATTAACAGCTTTGAAACGTCCAACGTGTTTAGACTCTTCTAAAGTTTCCAAAGAGGTTTCATTTCAAACATCTACGGTCATCTGGCTGCAATTAACACTTATTTTCAGTCTCACTTAATCTGCAGATTAATTGAGTAACAGCTCAGTTAAGAAATCAATCAATCAATCACTCTTTGACTGAGCTGTAAAGATTATTTATGCATCACAAACAGGTTTTAATCATTCAGATATCAGGATGTTGCTTTTTTATTAGCTTCAGAAGTCGAAAAGCTACTTTTAGGTGATTGTGGGAAGAGATTTAAAGATATTTAGAAGTTTTGAATCCAGCTGTTCTGAGTTTAACCCTCCTGTTGTCCTCAGGTCAAGGAAGGAAGGAAGGAATGAAAGAAGGAAGGACAGGAGGAAGGAAGGAATGAGGAAGGAAAGAAGGAAAGGAGGAAGGAAGGAAAGGAGTAAGGAGGGAGGAAAAGAGGAAAAGAGGAAGGAAGGAAGGAATGAAGGAAGTAGAGGAAGGGTGGAAGGGAGGGAGGAAAGAAAGAAGGAAAGAAGGAAGGAAGGAATGAGGAAGGCAGGAAAGGAAGAAGGAAGGACAGAAGGAAGGAAGGAAAGGAGGGAGGGAAGAAATAAGGAAGTAAGGAAGGAAAGGAGGGAGGGAAGAAATAAGGAAGTAAGGAAGGAAAGGAGGAAGGAAGGACAGGAGGAAGGAAGGAAAGGAGTAAGGAAGGAAGGAAGGAAGGAAGGAAGGAATGAAAGGAGGGAGGTAAAGAGGAAGGAAGGAAGTAGAGGAAGGAAGGAAGGAAGGAAATGAGGAAAGAAGTATGGCAGGAGGAGGGGAAGAATGAAGGAAAAATTAAGGAAAGAAGGAAGGAAGGAAGGAAGGAAGGAAGGAAGGAACAGTCAAAAGAGAGATGGGGTCAATTTGACCCGGGAGGACAACAGGAGGGTTAAATCTGAACTGCTGGTGAATAAAGAGAAGTTTCCTGTGTGTGCAGCCATGAAGGAGTTGCTGTTCCTCCTGCTGGTGGTGACCGAGGCGTCCTGCAGGTCTCACAGCACACACACCTGTGACCTGCGCTGTAACTGTCAGGGAGATCTGAAGTTCACCATCTGCTCCGAGGCCAACTTCACCCAGCTGCCCGGCAAAATCCCAGCCGCCACCGAGCTCCTCGACCTGTCCGACAACCACATCTCCGTCATCCCGGAGCGCTCCTTCAGCAAGAACCGGAAGCTGCGTTTCCTCCTGCTGCAGAACAACGACATCGGCTCGGTGGAGGACGGCGGCTTCTCTCAGCTGGAGTTCCTGCAGAAGCTGGATCTGAGCTGGAACCGGATCTCCAGCCTGAGCGAGGGGTTCTCCGCAGGTCTGGCCTTGCTGAGGGAGCTGCAGCTGGCTCATAACCGCCTCACCAGCCTGGACAGCCGCAGCTTCCTGCACCTGGACGGCCTGCAGAGGTTGAACCTGAGCAGCAACGGCATCCATACCATACAGGTGAGGTAGTTCTCCTCCATGAGCTCCCTGATGCAGCTCCACCTGGGGCCTTTAACCTTCCTGTCGTTCCTTCCTTCCGTCTGTCTGTCCGTCCTTCACTGTCTGTCTTTCCTACCTTTCTTCCCTACCTTCCTTTTTCATTTCTTCATTCCTTCCTTCCTTTCTTCCTTCTGTCCTTCCTTTCTTCCTTCCTTCCTCCCTCTCTTCCTTCCTTCCTCCCTCCCTCCCTTCCTTCTGTCTGTCTGTCCCTCCTGTTGTCCTCAAGTCAAGGAAGGAAGGGAGGGATGAAGGAAGGAAGAAAGAAGGAAGGAAAGGAGGGAGGAAGGAAGGAAGGAAGGAAGGAATGGAGAGAGGGAGGAAACAATGAAGGAAGGACGGAGGAAACAATGAAGGAAGGAGGGAGGGAGAAAGGAAAAGAGGAAGGGAGGAGGGAAGGAAGGAAAGAAGGACAGAGTGAAGAAAGAAAAGAAAGAAAGAAAGAAAGAAAGAAAGGGAGGGAGGGAGGGAGGGCGGAAAAGAGGAAGGTAGGAGGGAAGGAAGAAAGGAGGATGGGGATGGAGGAAGGAAAGGAGGAAAGAGAGAGGAAGGAAAGGAAGAGAGAAGGAGAGAAGGAAGACAGCAAGGAAAGAAGGAAGGAAGGAAGGAGAGAAGGAAGGAAGGAAGGAAGGTAGGACAACACAAAAGCTAAAACAATTCCTCTATACCATCCAGGTGAGGTCCTTCTCCTCCATGAGCTCCCTGAGGCAGCTCCACCTGGAGGACAATCAGCTGACGTCTCTGAGGAGCGGCATCTTCTCCATGCTGCGCTCCCTGGAGGTCCTCAACCTGGCCGGGAACCAGATCAGCGAGGTGGAAGACGCCGTGTTCAAACCTCTCATCAGCATGACGTTACTCAACCTGGCAGGAAACCAAATGTCCAGCATCTACTTCAAAGCGTTCCTCGGCATCAGCACCTACAGCACCCACATCCTGCTGGAGGAGAACCCGTGGAACTGCGACTGCGATCTCCAGAGGGTTTTCCGGAAGCTGCGGAGCATCCAGAGGCTCCACCTGGACGACTATTACAATCTGACGTGTAAAGAGCCGCCGGTGCTACGAGGCTACCGGCTGACGGAGGTGGACACGGGGCTGTGCATCGCCGAGACGGTCACCGTGCTCATCATCACCGGCACCGTGGTGATCACCGTGCTGGCCGCCATGCTGATGGGCGAGAGGAAGAGGAAGAAGCAGAAGAAGGGGAAGCACTGGACGCAGCAGGGGGAACTTTCAGATGAGTCGGACTATTGAGAGATCAACTTTTTACTTCTTGTTTCTCTCTGAATTTTGTCTTTTTCAACCCTTCTGTTGTTCTCTGGTCAAGGAAGGAAGGAAGGAAGGACAGGAGGAAGGAAAGGAGGAAGTAAGGAAGGTATGAGGAAGGAAGGAATGAAGGAAGTAGAGGAAGGAAGGAAGGAAGGAAGGGAGGGAGGGAGGAAAAGAGGAAGAAAGGAAGTAGAGGAAGGAAGGGAGGGAGGAAAGAAGGAAGGAAGGAATGAGGACGGAAGGAAGGAGGGAGGAAAAGAGAAAGGAAGGAAGGAAAGAAGGAAGGAAGGACAGGAGGAAGGAAGGAAGGAAAGAAGGAAGGACAGGAGGAAGGAAGGAAGGAAGGAAGGTGGGAGGAAGAGAGGAAGGAAGGAAGTCGAGGAGGAAGGAAGGAAAGAAGGAAGGACAGGAGGAAGGAAGGAAGGAAGGAAGGTGGGAGGAAAAGAGAAAGGAAGGAAGTCGAGGAGGAAGGGAGGGAAGAAGGAAAGAAGTATGGAAAGAGGAGGGATCAAAGAAAGAGGGAAGGAGGGGAAGAACGAAGGAAATTTAAAGAAAGAGGGAGGGAGGAAGGAAGGAAGGGTTAGGAAGGGACGACAGGACGGTTGATGTTATTTAAAAACAGCATTCTGACTCTAAAGGCCTTTTCCTCCGATGCTTAAATCCCAACGTGAAAATCTGGATGCCTGGAAAGAGATTTTTTTGGATTATGTTCATTTTGTCGGATTTCCATCTGCAGTCTGTTAATCAGGAAACATCTGCTCCACTACACACACTCTACTGTTCACTGTAATGAAATATCATCACTGTTAAGACCTTCTGTCTGTCCTTCCTTCCTTCCTTCCTCCATCTTTCCTTCCTTTCCTTCCTCCCTGATTTCCTTCTTTCCTTCCTTCCTTCCTCCTTCCTTTTCTTATTTCTTCCTCCCTTCCATCCTTCTTTCCTCCTTTCATTGTTCTTCCTCCATTCCTTCCTTCCTTCCTTCCTTCCTTCCTTCCTCCCTTCCTTCCTTCCTTTCATCCTTCCTTCCTTCCTCCTTTCCTTCTTTCTTCCTCCCTCCCTTCCATCCTTCCTTCCTTCCTTCCTTCCTTTCATCCTTCTTTCCTTCCATCCTTCCATCCTTCCTCCCTCCTTTCATTGTCCTTCCTTCCTTCCTTCCTTCCTTCCTTCTTCCTCCCTTCCATCATTCCTTCCTTCCTCCTTTCCTTCCTTCTTCCTTCCTTCCTTCTTCCTTCCTTCCTTCTTCCTTCCTTCCTTCCTTCCTTCCTTCCTACCTTCCTTTTTTTTCCTTTTTTTTATGATGATGATGAAAAGAAAGCCGTGTGCTGTTTAATATTCCTCTGATGTGACTCCTACTTCTGGAAAACATTAAATGGGATGTTGTGACATTTAATTGTGTCATAATTTTCTCATTTAAGACAAAGTTTGCCCACATTTCTCACATTTTAACACATGATAAAACCCAACCAGCTGGTGATCAACGGCGCCCTCTGCTGGTGGAAATGTGTACTGCAGTGGAAAAAGCTATTTAATGGCATTTGATTTAATTTTCTCAAAGCACCAGACGGGCGGGGTTTGACTGTTTGTCTGCTGGTAATTTAGAGTTATGACACTTTCCAGGAACTCATGAGGCTGCACACATAAATTAAATCATGATCAGCTGCTGGTGTCTGTTCATAATCAACACTGAAAGGTGCAGATGTAACACAGCGAGCTCCAAGGTTGTTTTAAAATAATTATGTATATTCTTATTGTTTGCAGCTGTTCCCTTACAGTCTTTAAGTTGGTTGATCTGTTTCTGACACTAAATGACATCAATGCTGTGGATAAAATACACAAAAAGACACTTTTTTAAAACAAAATTAGGTCAAGGAAGGACAGGAGGAAGGGAGGAAGGAAGGAAGGAAAGGAGTAAGCAGGAAAGAAGGAAGAAAAGGAATGGAGGGAGGACGGAAAAGAGGAAGGAGGGAAGGAAGGAATGGAGTAAGGAGAGAGGGAGGGAAGGAAGAGAAGGAAAGGAGTAAGGAGGTAGGAAAAGAGGAAGGAAGTAAGGAAGGAGGGAGGGAGGGAACGAGGAAGGAAGGAAGGAAGGAAGGAAGAAAAGGAGTAAGGAGGGAGGAAGGAAAGAAGGAAGGAATGGAGTAAGGAGAGAGGGAGGAAAGGAGGAAGGAAGGGAAGGAAGGAAGGAATGGAGTAAGGATAGAGGGAGGAAAGGAGGAAGGAAGAGAAGGAAGGAAGGAAGGAAATGAGGAAAGAGGGAAGGAGGGGAAGAACAAAGAAGAAAGAGGGAGGAAGGCTTAAGCTTATAAAATACTAAATATGTCCCAAAATGTGCTGAATTTAGGAAGAAAATAACATTTATATGACTCGGACAATGAGAATGTTCCTATTTGATGTAATGATGACTTCACTGGAGAGCTGAAACTATTATTTTCATTATCAGTTTAACCTGCTGATTAGTTTCTCAATCAATTTTTGTTTATGAATTGTCAAAAAATTGTGGAAAAAACACCAATTATAATGTCAAACAACTCCAGGAATTGTATGCAAATGTCCGCTTTTGTTTAATGAACCAGTCCAAAACATAAAATATTCACTTTACTGTCATATATGTCAAAGAAAAGCAGCAAAAGCTCACATTTAAGAAGCTGCTCGTGATATTTTTTGCTTGAAAAATGACTAAAATGATGAAATTCTTGAAAAAAAGTTGTTTATTTTTAAATGAGGGAACTTAAAGGGACAAATCAAGAGTTTAAGAGAATAAAATACACCAAATGTTGAGTTCACATCTTTAAATATCTTCTAATATTAAAGTAATGTGATGTAGATCCATAATTATGATTAATAAATAAACCAGTACAGTGCGTTTATATATGTGTTCCAACTCCCTATTATTAGATAGGCTGTAATATATAATATCACAGTCCCGGTTTCAGTGTGATTAAAGGGAGTTTCCCCTTTAATTGAGACAATGGAGATGTTGAGGTGGAGCCACTCTGCTGCGTCAAGCTCACAGGATTTAATGAGGAGGAACAGCCGACATCAACCAAAGTTAAAGCACAATAAACTCATAAATATATATAAATGTAACTGTGCTGAACCCCAACACACACACACACCATTAACACCTTCCCATTCACACAGGCAGCAACGTTGGTGACCACAGCGCCACCTGCTGGGATCCAGGTATAAAGTTCTATGATAAATAAATGACATTTTTGATCATACAATATAATACAATAGAAAATAAAATAATACAATATAACATGATGATACAATGTGCATTATAAAAGGATGCAATATAATAATATAATACAATACAATACATTAGAAAATAACATTATAATATCATATCATGTGATATAATACAATTTAAAAGAACACAACATAATATAATACAATATAATATAATACAATATATTACAATATAGCATTAAAATATATCTTAATGTAAACGAACATACAGTAACATAACATAATACAATAAAACATCATACATTATAAAAGAATACAATATAACATTATAAAACAATGTAAAATGAATCGTTATAATTCAAAATAACATTATAATATCATATCGTGATATAATACAATTTAAAAGAACACAACATAAGATAATACAATATAATTTAATACAATACAGTACAATATAATACAATATGAAATTATAATATTTTGTAATGTAAAAGAACACAACATAACATAATACAATGTAAAATAATACAGTATAATATAAAATAACATTATAATATCATATTGTGATGGAATAAAATATAAAATAAAACAATACAACATTATAATACAATGTATGAACGTATTCGGCCCGTGCTTTCATTTATTTTGAAAGCATGAACCGGAAGTCGCTGCCTCCACTCTGTCTAACTTGACGCACGTGCTTCAGCCGTTTCAGCAGCAGGACAGGTGGGAGCTCCGGTTAGACGAGCTGCTGTTGTTCTCCACTACACAAAGAGAAAGAGCCCGGACCGAAACATTAAACATTAAAACATGAACGGATTAACGAATTTAAAGCTTTTTATCTCTCATTAAAAAGGAGAATTTGTTTATGGATGTTTTATTAATGTGAGAAATGTCCGAGCAGAGAGAGAAATTCATCACAAACTGCGCAGTCATAGTTTAATGGGAGCGGTGACCTGAGCAGGTAAGACACTCAACCCTCTTACTCCTGACACTTGTCTCTTATATGTAGTCTTTTTTATATTTTATATTTATTTTAAAGCCTGTTTAAAGAGTTAAATCAACGCTACAAGCAGCTGCTGTAATAAATGTTCGTTTTCTGCCACTTAAACCGGCTTGTTCATTATTGTGCAACAGCTGAGACATTTCCTGCCATTAAAACCTCGTTAAATATATTAAATTAGGTTTGTTTGAGGTGTAAAATAAACTGTTTCTATTCACAATAACACATACTTCCGCATGAGCGCGTCAGTGACAGACAGACAGGGTTTCAAAGTGGGGTCAGCGGCCCTTCTGTGGTCCTTGTTTAAGGGTTGGACACAACAGCATATATTATATGAGTCAGCTGTGATAGTACTTAGTGTACTCAGATCCTTTTACTTCATTAAAAGCACCAATACTGCACTGTAAAAATACTCTAACACTAGTAAAATACCTGCATGAGAAGTCCTACTGTACTGCAGTATTATAGTGATGTAGTATGCAGTATTACAGTAAAAGTACTGCAGTAGTACAGTAAAAGTACTGCAGTATTATAGTGATGTAGTATGCAGTATTACAGTAAAAGTACTGCAGTATTATAGTGATGTAATATGCAGTATTACAGTAAAAGTACTGCAGTATTATGAGTGATGTAGTATGCAGCCAGTAGCTAGTTTATACTACTTTATATACAGTTAGCTAGTTTACACTACTTTATATACAGTTAGCTAGTTTACACTACTTTATATACAGTTAGCTAGTTTATACTACTTTATATACAGTTAGCTAGTTTATACTACTTTATATACAGTTAGGGTTAGGGCTAGTTTTGTCCAGTGGTTCCCAACCTAGGGGTGGGGCCCCTCCAAAGGGTCAGCAGCAGATGAATCTACCTCACAGTGGAGCTATTTTTAGTAATATGACTCAAATTAATGATTTGCCAACAAGGAATCAAATAAAAAGATGTGAGAGTTAATGTTTTATGTGCCTGTTGTGTTTTAGGATGTAATAATCTCTTTAGCATCACACTCTCAGTTAGAATCACCTGAAGCTCAAACTGAACAGCTGCAGTATTTTAAGCTCTCTCGTCTAAGGTTGGGTCTATTTATATCTGTCTGTTTGATCGGCCTGTCAGAGATACATGGCTTCAGGACTGTTTTCTGCAACACTGTTGTGCTTTTAAGAAGAGAATCAGCTCTAAAGGTTTTCTCTCTAAAGACTACACATACTCTAGTGTTATGTTTATTTAGGTGAACAAACCTGAAAGCTGAGGATTAACTTGAGCATCATTTGGTTACTGAACATCTGCGCCTCATTTCCTCATTTCCTTATCTTCCAGATATGGTAACGGACGACAAGGTTGCCATCCTGTCAGACGACGAGGAGGAGCAGAAGAGGAAGTATGTGTTGGCCGAGCCGTTCAACACCTTGACCCTGGAGCAGCAGCAGGCGGGTGCGTCTGCTCCGCCCGCCCCTGCCCCCGACCCCAACGCCCCACCCGAGCAAGCGTCGCCCGACTCCCTCGACTGCTGCGAGAGGATGTGCCTCCGCATTAACAGCCACCTCCTCATCTCCAAAGTATTCTACTTCTTCTTCTACGCTGCCTACGGCTCGCTGCACCCTCTGCTGCCGGTCTACTACAAGCAGCTCGGCATGTCGGCTAGCCGCAGCGGGCTTCTCGTCGGCATCCGCTACTTCATCGAGTTCTGCAGCGCCCCCTTCTGGGGTGTGGTGGCTGACCGCTTCCAGAAGGGGAAGGCGGTGCTGCTGTTCTCCGTGTTCTGCTGGCTGGTGTTCAACTGCGGCATTGGTTTCGTCAAACCTGCGGAGATGACGTGCGAGGAGAAGAATCCTATTCCCCTGACGACGCTTGCGCCCCACGTGACGCACGGTAACGTCACGGCCGCACCACCGAGCAACTCCACCCACCACGCCAGGAACCGACGCAGAGTCCAAGACCTCTTCGAACTCCTGGACTCTTACGTCATCGCGCTCCCCAGGCACAGGCGGAGCGCGGACGCCAATGTGACATCACCCCCTTTCAATGTGACGTCACCTCCCTCAAAGGTGACATCGCCTCCCCCTAAGGTGACATCAGCCCGCGTCAAGCCGGCCAACACGACCCGGCTCAAGCCAAACACCACCACCACCGCCAAAACAACCACCAAAACCACCACCCCCTCCCCAGCTCCGACCAAACCAAAGCTGTACCAGATCATCTACAACCAGGACCAAGTGGAGACCAACTTCCTGCTCATTCTGCTTGTCATCATCGTTGGCGAGTTCTTCAGCGCCCCCGCCGTCACCATCGTGGACACCGTCACCCTGCAGTACCTCGGCAAAGCTCGGGACCGCTACGGCCTCCAGAGGATGTGGGGCTCTCTCGGTTGGGGTCTCGCCATGCTGCTGGTGGGCATCTGGATCGATCACACGCACATAACCGTCGTACTGGACGGCGTCGGCTGCATCCTGCCCGACTACCGCCTCCACAACTACAAGATCGCCTTCATCGTCTTCGGCGTGCTCATGGGTGTGGCATTCATCGTCGCCACTCAGTTCTACTTCGATAAAAGTGGCGAATACCGGCAGGAGCTCGTAGAAGGGTCATTGGAGGAGTCGGGGGGTCCTCGGGCATTACCTGAGTCGGGCTCTTCGGATCAGCCTCCCAACGGCGCTCAGGAGTTCCACTACAGCGACCTTCTGAGGCTGTTGTGCACCGTGCGCTACAGCTCCGTCCTGTTCGTTGCCTGGTTCATGGGCTTTGGCTACGGCTTCGTCTTCAGCTTCCTGTACTGGCACCTGGAGGACCTGAAGGGGACGTACACGCTGTTTGGGATCTGCTCCGTCCTGAGTCACGTCTCCGAGCTCGCTGCCTACTTCACCAGCCACAAGTTCATCGAGCTGGTGGGACACGTCAGGTAAGAATGGACTCAGAGGATGTTGACTTTATTGTTATCAAAATATTATAAAGTTTTATTTAGGATAAATAGTCGTAAATTCAACCGTCACATGTTCCCAGAGCCCAAAGTGGCATCTGTCTTAATTCAGAGTTCAAAACTAGAGCCGGGCGATGTGGACTAAATCAACTATCATGATATTTTAGACCTAATACCTCGATATCGATATTGCAACAATATTGTAGAGATGGCTGTTGATGCTTTTCATGCTTCAGTAATGTGGACCGGTATGAGATTCTGGCGGTATGATAACCATAAGCAAAAATATCACGGTTTCACGGTATGGCGGTATTGCGATTACAGCTCTAAAATGTTCCTAAAAAGGAAGAAAAATAAAGACAGACGTGTTCATTTAATCTGAATCTGTAATGACAGTGTGCAGTCTGCAGCTGCACCACCTGAGGGATTTCTGACCTTTCTACCTTCTGTCTTTGACTAGACAAAAAACAGCTCATACCTTAGGGACGGTATGACAGAAAATTTGGCAGTTTTCGGTTATCGTGACTTTTTCATATCGCGGTATACCTTGAACACGGTTATCATCCCATGCCTAATGTGGATCTAATGACAAAATGGGTAAAAGGTACACAACAGAACAGCTAGAACAGTCTGGTAATTATATATTTTACTGTAATGCCGCCTTTAAAACCAGGAACTCTGATGACAAATCACGATATTACGATATTCAAAATCTAAGACGATATCTAGTCTCCGTCACTGTCTTCTTCCGCTTATCCGGGGTCGGGTCGCGGGGGCAGCAGCCTAAGCAGGGAAGCCCAGATTTCCCTCTCCCCAGCCACTTCGTCCAGCTCTTCCCGGGGGATCCCGAGGCATAGTTTCTCCAGCGTGTCCTGGGTCTTCCTCGGGGTCTCCTACCAGTGGGACAGGCCCTGAACACCTCACCAGGGAGGTGTCCGGGAGTCTCATATCACAATATCGAAAGGGTATCAATATATTGCCTTGCCCTATTCAAAACCCAAATATATGATGTATTTAGTCTTTTTATGATAGTAAACTGAATATCTTTGGGGAGTGGACTGTCGGTTGAGATATTTTAGTTTGCCTCTGTGTTCATTTTATCGACCAAACAACTAATCAATAGTGAAAATAACATTAGTTGCAGCTCTGAAACCTCTGAAACCTGAGCACAGAAGCTATTTCCAAGCTTAAACTTGACCTACAGTATCCTTCATCTCCCTCCAGTACAGTGTGTGTTCATGTCAGTAAATAAGGACGTCTGTGTGTAGGAAGAGCGTCAGGTTGATGTCTGAACAATGATGTCATTGATGCTGATGCGGCTCCCTTTTTTTTGGGGGGGGGGGGGGTAGTCGGACCGGACCTCGCAGGCAGCGGGGACATTTGAGAGCGCGGTGTTAGATTTCAGGCTGCTGCTCGCTGTGTAACTGCATCAGAGCTGCTGCACATAAAACACACAACGTCTCCTCTGTTGACTCTAAAACAACTCCTGAGTCAACAGGAGGAGAAGTTGAAGTAGGAGACTAAACACACCTGCGACGGTCGGGAAGCTCTCGTTAAACTACACAGGAAGCAACTTTATGAATTATCAGTCATATTAGAGCTGGAGCTTAAGAGTCTGATTTGAAGTTTTAAACTATTTTACTGACTGATTAATTTTCTTGGTTAATAATTTGGTCCATAAAACAGTGAAATGAGTCGACTGTAGTATTGAAGAGCTCACGGTGATGTCATTAAATGTTTTTTTAAAAAGTACAAATATGCAAATTTTCATGCTTAAAATCCTGGAAACTTCAAATTTTGGGCATTTTTGTTTACACTTTCCTTCCTCCCTTCTTCCTTCTTCCTTCCTTCCTTCCTCCCTTCCTTCTTCCTCCCTCCCTTCCTTCCTCCCTTCCTTCTTCCTCCCTCCTTTTCTCCCTCATTTCCTTCCTTCTTCCTCCCTCCTTTCCTCCCTCCCTTCCTTCCTTCCTCCCTTCCTTCTTCCTCCCTTCCTACTTCCCTCCTTCTTTCCTTCTCTCCTTCCTTCCTTCTTTCCTTCTCTCCTTCCTTCGTTCTTTCCTGCCTCCTTCCTTGTCTCTGCCTTTCCTCCCCATGACCTTCCTTCTTTCCTCTTTCCTTTCTCCTTCCTTCTTTCCTTTCCTCCCTTCCTTCCTCCCTAATCTCTTTCTTCCCTCCTTGCCTCCTTCCTTCCGCCCTCCTTTCCTTCTTTCTTTTCCTCCCTTCCTTCCTTCCTCCCTCCTTTCTGTCATTCCTTCGTCCTTCCTTCTTTCCTTTCCTCCCTTCCTTCCCTTCCTTCCTCCCACCTTTCCAGAACATTTTAAAGGACATTGTCAATATATACTGTATATATAACATCAAATTTTGGGCACTTTTGTTTAATACAATGATCAATCGATTATCAAAATAGTCAGCTAATCAGCTAATCAAATTTAAAGTAATCAAATAAATGTTGCAGTTCTAACTAAATGTTAAAAATTGGTGAAGTGTCTCTTATGTCGTGTATGTGCTGGTTTTGTTTGACCAACCGTCCCAAAGTACAAATATGTGAAAAGGTTGATTTTCAGAATTAAAACTGATTATTTTTCCATTTATTCTTAATAGATTGTAGATTAAAAGATGATTTAATTTGTTTAGTTTTGGTCTTGTTAACATGTCTGAATGAAATATTAAAGACTTTTTTCTCTTACACAAGCAATACAGAACATTTTAAAGGACATTTTCAATATATTTTCTAATTAACATGATTTTTTTTTTAAAGCTACCATATTTCACACAATTAGATAAAAGTTAAACATGTAATAAAGCAGCCAGTCAGAAACTATTAAAAACTTACAGTTATTTAATGTTCAGTGTCTGCAGCTCGTACAGTCAGACAGAAATACTCAACTCTGCATGTCACTGCATTAGTCATCAGCTTCAACACACACACACACACACACACACACACACACACACACACACACACACACACACACACGTTTTCTCATCATGTTTTTCACACCACAAGCGTATGAGGATGTGAGATACTCGGCGGCTGCAAACACACTTCTTCCTTTACTGGAAACTTTGAGGCAGAACTCAAGTAGTAGTAAAATGAAAGTTAAGTTTTAGTTTTGTTTTCCAATCTGAGGTTTGAAGATATGAAATACTTTCCAGTGTCACAGCAGGACGCGGTAAAGGACTTTTATTATTATTTATATGTGTCTTAATCCATCAACCTGCTTAGAAATACACATCAGTGAGAAATATAAGATACATCTGGTAGGTTTTGTTATATTTATGTCCATTAGAGAATATTAAAAACCCCAAAAAATTTAAATTAAGCTCCTTTTTGCTTAATTTAAAGACAGTTATTCACATTCATTCATAATAATAACTTTATTTCATGCAGCTCAAAGTGCTCACAATTAACACATTTTTTTCACAATCAATTAATCAATAAAATGTCACAAAATGTTTGTCACAGTTTCCCAAAAAGCCCTCAAATGTCTTATATTATATCCACAATGCAAAGAAATTCAGTTTACTGTCACAGAGGATTCAAGAAACCTGAAAATATTCACACTTGAGGAGCTGGAATCAGAAAATATTGACTTTTTTTCCCCCTTAAAGAATTACTCATAAAGTTGGTGATTCATTTAATAGTTGGCAACTAATCATAATAACTGCCTAAAAACACATTATTGAGCAAGTTCACTAGTCAATTTGGTGGAGTGTGCCTTTAAATTAAACTAATGATGGCATTAATATATTAAAGATAATAAAACCTGCTCTCTAGTAGCTCTTATCATCATTAGTAGGAAATGCAAACATCACATCACCTGTTATTTCTTCATGTAAGCGAACAGCTGCTTTCATGTTGTGACTGACTGTTGGTTTGAATCCCCCCAAACATCTGGGAGCATTTAGAGTAGCCCCCCCCCAAAGAAAATTAACTAAAAGGCTCATATTGGTAAAAATAAAAGCTGTTGTGGATTTTAACCTTCCTGTCGTCCTCCCTGTCTGTTTTGACTGTTCTTTCTTTCCTTCCTTCCTTCTTTCCTTCTTTCCTTCCTCCTTCTTTCTTTCTTTCCTCCCCCTACCTTCCGCCATTCCTTCTTTCCTCTGTCATTCTTTCCTTCTTTCCTCCCTTCTTTCCTTTCCTCGCCTCCATCCGTCCTCCCTTCTTTCCTTTCCTCCCTTCCTTCCTCGCTCCTTTCTTTCCTTCCCTCCTTTCCTCCCTCCTTCTTTTCCTTTCCTTCTTCCTCCCTTCCTTCCTTCCTTCCTTCCTCCCTCCTTCTTTCCCTCCTTCCTTCTGCCCTCCTTTCTTTCCTTCCTTCTTCCTTCCTTCTTCCCACTTTAATCCTTCCTTCCTCCCTCCTTTTCTTCCCACTTCCGTCATTCCTCCTTTCCTTCCTTTTTCCTTCCTTCTTCCCACTTCCATCCTTCCTCCCTCCTTTCCTCCCTTCCTTACCTTCTTCCCACTTTAATCCTTCCTTCCTCCCTCCTTTCCTTCCTTCTTCCTCCCTCCCTTCCTCCCTCCTTTTTTTCCTTCCTTCCTTCCCTCCTCCCTCCCTCCTTTCCTTCCTCCCTCCTTTCCTTCAGGAAGGTTAAATGATTTTCAGTGACAGATCCTCGGCTTGTCATGTGGAACTGAGTGTTTTTTTTATTTTATGCATGTGTGTGCTCAGCAAACCGTCTCTGTGTGAACAAACAGAGGAATAATCCTGTCCCGGGGAAAACAAATCAGTTTACCGAGGGCGTGTTGTTGTGTTCAGGTGGGTTTATCTGCTGTTTGTGAAGGTTGGAGCAAAGCAGGAGCAATAGCTAATAGTTAGATGCTCTAACACAGAGGTGTCAAACTCATTTTCATTCAAGGGCCACATACAGACCAATTTGATCTCATGTGGGCCGGATCATTAAAAAGATGGAGGGATGGAAGGAAGGAAGGAAATAAGAAGGGAAGGAAGGAAAGACAGGCAAAAGGAAGGAGGGAAGAAAGGTAGGAAGGAAGGAAGGATAGAAGGAAGAAAGGGAGGAATGACAGATGGAAGGAAGGAAGGAAGGACAGAAGGAAGAAAGGGAGGAAGGACAGAAGGAAGGAAGGGAGGAAGGACAGATGGAAGGAAGGGAGGAAGGACAGATGGAAGGAAGGAAAAGAACACAGGAAGGAAAGTGGGCCGGATTGAGAGTTGAAGAGTTGTGCTTTTTTCTCTCTATTATATATCATCGCTAACATTTTGGTGATTAAAATAACATAAAATTTAGGACATTTTTTAGTCAACAAAAGGTCAAATAAATAAAAGTTCTGGCAGACTTCAGGTCATTGTGAAACTAAAATCAAGTTAGTTAATCCTTTGGTTCAGGAGAAAATTAGAAAAATTTGATTATTGCTTGAAAAATGACTGAAACATAATCAATTAATGGACTTTAATTAATTGACTAATCATCCTCTATCTTTCCCCCTCAGAGTGTTGTACATCGGCCTGGCCTGCAACACGGCTCGTTACCTCTACATCTCCTACCTGACCAACGCCTGGACCGTGCTGCCCATGGAGGTCCTTCAAGGTAACTCTCCCTTCTTTCCTTCCTTCCTTCCCTCCTTCCTCCACTCATTCTGTCAGTCTGCAGGGAAGGAGGAGGTAAGCTAGGACTTCCTTCTTTCCTCTGTCTTTCTTTCCTTCTTTCCTCTCTCCTTCTTTCTTTCTTTCCTCTCCCTACCTTCCTCCATTCCTTCTTTCCTCTGCCCTTCTTTCCTTCTTTCCTCCCTTCTTTCCTTTCCTCGCCTCCATCCTTCCTCCCTTCTTTCCTTTCCTCCCTGCTTTCCTCCTTCCTTCCTCCCTCCTGTTTTCCTCCCTCCCTTCCCTCCTTCCTCCTTCCTTTCCTCCCTCCCTCCCTCCTTTCCTTCCTTCCTTCCTTCCTTCCTTCCTTCCTTCCTCCCTCCCATCCTTCCTTCCTTCCTTCCTTCCTCCCTCCTTTTTTCCTTCCTTCCTCCCTCCTTTTTTCCTTCCTTCCTTCCTTCCTTCCTTCCTTCCTTTCCTTCCTTCCTCCCTCCTTTCCTTCCTTCTCCCTTGAGGACAACAGGAGGGTTAAATGATTCTCCAGGGAAGAAAGAGGAGGTAAGCTAGGACCCAGGGGACGCCGAGGCAGCCCTGGTGATGTTTGTCTAACAGGCAGCTTATCAGATGGCCTCTTTTTTTTCTTTTTTCTTTTTTTTTCTTCCTGACTTGCTGACAGCAGTGAAGCAGGATGTGCTGGTTGTTAGGCGGCGGCTCGAGCTGCAGCGTTCAGACCTCAGACGTTGATGAGTTTGTAGAAGGAGAGGAATCTGACTCACACGTCCACATCCAAGGGCGCCAAAAAACGAACCAGGAAGCTGTTTCAAAAATTAGCTGCTAGATTATTAACCAAAACAAGGAAGAGTTGAATATGTTTAGTTTAGTTTTAGCTCCACTTTAGTGTCTTTTACAGTAGATTTTTAGTTTATTTCACATGTTTTTAAAGCTCTAAATGGTTTGCAGACTCCTTCACAAGCTCTCATATCACCTAACGCTGAGTTTTTAATACACACAATTATGCACACGAGAAAATAGGAAGTGCAGCTCAAATTTGACCCATTTAACAATATATATATCAGTATAACCATTTTGACCCAGAAAAACAACAGGTGTGACTTTGTGCAGCCATGTCCTGACTTAACTTTGTGACATATACCAGTCTGTTATAATCCATCATCATATTTTCCTCTGATCTGACATTTACCTAAAATAATCCATAATTTCTGCCTTTTTTAACCCCAAAAAATAGGTATAATTCAATTTAAATGAGGCCTATTCGCCATAATTTGGAAGCAAGTTGGTTAAAAAAGGTCTAACACAGAATTAGGTGATGATGTATATTATATTTTATGCTTTATAAACAGTCAAACTAGTTGAAATTGACCCAGGAGGACATCAGGAAGGTTAATTAAGCTCAAACATTATGGATTACTCTACCTAAAGAACATTTTCATAACCTTTGACTGTTACTGTCCAAGCAGAAATAATGAATTAATATTCCTCTAAAACTCATTTTCCACCTTAAATTAACTCTACAGATCAATAAATACTCATTCCTGATGTCAGTATTTGAGGTTTTTAAACATCTGATGAGAATATTTCAACATTTAGGGAGGAAGGAAGGAAGGAAGGGGAGGGAGGAATGAGGAAAGAAAGGAAGGAAGGAAAGGAAGGAGGGAGGGAGGAAGGGGGGGGTATGGAAAGAAAGAAGAGAGGGAGGAAGGAAGGTAGGAGGTAGGGGGGAAAGAATGGAAAAGTGGAAGGAGGAAGGAAAGAAGGGAGGGAGGTAAGGAAAGGAGGGAGGGAGGAAAGGAGGGAGGTAAGGAAAGAAGGAAGAGAGGAAGGAAAAAAAGGAGTGAGGAGGGAGGGAGGAAGGAAGGAAGGATGGAAGGAAGTGGGAGCAAAGAAAGAAGGGTGGAGGGGAAGAAGGAAGGAAGGATGGAAGGAAGAGGGAAGAAGGAAGGGAGGAAAGAAGGAACAGTCAAAAGAGATGGGGTCAATTTGACCCGGGAGGACGACAGGAGGGTTAAAATGATGCGTGTCTTTTCTTTGTGCCTGAGTCGGGGGTTAAATTTACACTTTTGTTCTCACGGTCTCTGCAGCATGAACATTTATAGCGGAGAAAAATGAGAAGAAGAAAAGAGAACAAAAACCGTAGCGAGGATCTCAGTTTCAACCCCGAATGAAACCCCCAGAAGCTCGTAGTTATAAATATCTCGACTTTTCTCTTTTACTGCAGTTTCTCGTTAGTACGGTGATACCAACACACCTGTGGCTGCTGTAGAAACATCAAATAATCAAAACTTTAATAATTCACAGAAATCTAAAGTTTTCTAATCTCATCAATGAAAATAGTTAGTTTGCTCGTTAGAGATTTTTATATAAATGAAGCAGTGTCTGTGTGTGTGTTTGTAGGTTAAATATAAAACATTTGAACATTTTTACATCATTTTGAGAATATTAAAGCAGCAGATTTATCTTCTACAGCTTCTTTTACTGTTATAATTGTCGTAAAGTAGCTTAAATGCTGCATTTTAAGAGTTTCAATGCAGCGCCGATTAAAATACATGAACTTCTCTGACTGCTCCAGCTAATTAACCTAAGGAAAGGAGGGAAGGAAAGGAGAAAAGACGGAAGGAAGGAGGGAGGGAGAAAGGAAAAGAGGAAGGGAGGAAGGAAGGAAAGGAGGGAAGGAGAAAGGAAGGAAGGACAGAGGAAAGAGGGAAGGAGGGAGTGAGGATAGAGAGAGGAGGGAAATAAAATGAGAAGGAGGGAGGAAAGGAAAGAAGGAAGGGAGGAAGGAAACAAGGAAAGAAAGGAGGAAGGGAGGGAGGTAAGGAAGTTAGGAGGTAGGGGGGAAAGAGGGAAGAAGGAAAGGAGGAAAGAGAGAAGAAGGAAATAAAGTGAGAAGGAGGGAGGGAGGGAGGGAGGACAGACGGAAGGAAAGGGGGAAAGGAAGGAAGGATAGAAGAGAGGAAGGGGCAGGAAAGGAGGGAAGGAAGGAAGGGAGGAAGGAAAGAAGGAAGAGAGGAAGGAAAGGAAGGTAGGAGGTAGGGAGGAAAGAGGGAAGGAGGGAGGGAGGGAGGAAGGACAGACGGAAGGGAGGAAAGAGAGAGGAAGGAAAGAAGGAACAGTCAAAAGCTTAACTCTGTTTTATTATATTTATTAAGCGGTTTCTTCCATCCTGACCCGTGTCTGTCTCTCTGCGTCCTCCAGGTGTGACCCACGCCTCAGTTTGGGCAGCCTGCATCTCCTTCCTGAGCGCTGCCGTCCCTCCGGCCCTGAGGACGTCTGCTCAGGGCATCCTGCAGGGCCTGCACCTCGGCTTGGGCCGCGGCTGTGGAGCCATGGTTGGAGGAGTGTTCGTCAGCTACTTCGGTACGACTGCGCTCAATAATTCTACTTCCTGTCAGCTTGTTTGCATCTTTCAGCCTGTTTTAAGGTTTTTCTGCCCTCTGTCCTTTCCTTCCTCCCTCCCTTCCTTCTTTCCTTCCTTCCTCCCTTCCTTCTTTCCTTCCTTCCTCCTTTCCATCTTTCCTCCTTTCCTTCCTCCCTTCCTTCTCTCCTTATTTCCTTCCTCTTTTCCTCCCTCCTTCTCTCCCTCCTTCCTTCCTTCCTTCCTTCCTTCCACCTTTCCTTCCTCCCTTCCTTCTTTCCTCACTTCCTTCCTCCTTTCCTCCTTTCCTTCTCTCCTTACTTCCTTCCTCTTTTCCTCCCTCCCTCCTTACTCCTTTACTTCATCATTCCTTCCTTCTTTCCTTCCTTCCTTCCTTCCTTCCTTCATTCCTTCCTTCCTTCCTTCCTTCCTTCCTCAGTCCTTCCTTGACCTGAGGACAACAGGAGGGTTAATGTTTTTCTGCCCTCTAGTGGACAAAACCTGCAACTTCAAGTGAACTCTAACTGCAGGAGTTCCCTCAGTATCTTCATTTATGTGTCATATTCATAGTTTTTCTGCTTCCTTTGCTTCTCAGGTGCTGCAGAGACGTTCAGAGGCATCGGCATGGCCTCCCTCGTCATCCTCCTCATCTTCTCCTTCATCCAGTGTCTGAGCGGCGAGACCGAGGGGAAAGGTGGGAAACTTCCTGCGTCCAAACACTCTGTTTCCTTTTTGCTTTTGATACCAAAGAGCTGATAAAATTCTTTAAACAATGCCGTTGAGCCTGTGAACAGGAAGGAGGAAATTAAACAGGAGCCACAATAGTTAAAAAAAGGAGATTAATTAATACTGAACTGTCAAATTTATAAAGGTTTTGTCCACACTTACCAATATGTTTAATGTCTGTGAAAAGTGTGAAAAACAGGTTTATCCGCATAATTAGTTTATCTGCAGTAGATGTTTAATATCTTATCAACAGATTTTCAGCCAAATAAATAAATAAATCATATTCAGTCCAATAGTGGATATGACTGTCAACAATTTCAGCATGATGTTGAAGTTCCCTTTTTGATTAATTTATATATAATAGGAAGTGTTTTAGGTCATATTTAATTGTATTGTTATTATAATTAAGCTTTATTTTCTTCTTGAGATTAAAAATCTCTTTTTTTTTCAACAAGAGTGAGTCAGACAAACAGATAAATGTGTCACGATATCTGAATAAGATAAATAATACATAATTAAATCATTAAAAATAAAATAACATAATAATTAAATAAAATATAAAAATAAAATAAAATAATAAGTAAATAAAATATAATAATAAAATAACGTAATAATTAAATAAAATATAATAATAAAATAATGAATAAGATAATAAAAATAAAATAATAATAATAATACAACATTTAAATAAAAAAATAAAATGAAATAAATAAATAATGTTCTTTTTTTTTTTTTTTTTTTACTATATTTCTATTTTTTACTATAGTAAGTATTTATATAGTATATAAATACTTCTTCTGACCCTGAATCTGATCCCTTTCTTTGTTTCTAACCGTTCCTTTTCACCTCTCTTCTTCTCTCAGAGGATAAAATGTTGGCGGAGAACATCCCCGTCCCGTCTAGCCCCGTCCCCATCGCCACCATCGACCTGGTCCAGAGCCAGACTCCTCAAGGATCCGCCGTGTTACCCATCAAGAAGACCAAGCACCAGGAGGAGCAGGAGGACGTGACCCGGCCCGCCTGGGTGCTCTCCGGCGCCCCCTGGGTCACCATCGCCTTCGCCATCGTCCAGATCAGAGAGATGATGATCATGGCGAAGAGCGGAGGGCCGCCGGCGGAGAATCAACCGCTGCAGGTAAATAAATCATGACTCAAAACATGTTTAACCCTCCTGTTGTCCTCGGGTCTAGGAAGGGAGGAAGAATGAAGGAAAGGAAGGAAGGAGGGAGGGAGAAAGGAGGGAGGGAAGAAAGAAAGGAAGGAAGGAAGGAGGGAGGGAGGAAGGAGGGAGGAAAGAAAGGAAGGAAGGAAGGAAGGAGGGAGGGAGGAAAGAAGGAAGGAAGGATGGAAGGAAGGAGGGAGGAAGGAAGGAAGGAAGGAAGGAAGGAAGGAAGGAAGGAAGGAAGAGTCAAATCCTGTTATTGATGAATCATTACAGAACCAGCAGCAGATGTTCCAGATGTCCATTAAATCTTCACTTTAAACACATTTAACATGTTAAAAGTCCTCAGATTGTTCCTTTAATCACTTAACATGTTTGATTTTGGGTTTTTATTTTTTTTATGCGTGTTGTAACTAGAAAACCTGCTGCAGCTTTCACTAGTATTAATATTTAATCCTAATAATTAATATTAATAATATTAATAATAGTGACTGATGTTTTCCAGCTGTCACGTCTGATCGTTTAATGACCGTGTAGGAAATGTTCTTCACGCTTTATTAACATGAACTTTTCTGACACTTCCTCCTCCTCTCCCCGTCTGCCCACACACACACACACACACACACACACACACACACACACACACAGACACAGACACAGACACAGACAGAGAAAAGAGGTGAGAGATTAATGTGTGCAAAGGTCAATGGAAAGCTACCTTGTGTGTGTCTGAGAGTGTGTATTTGTGTGTGTGTGTGTGTGTGTATATATGTGTGAGTGTGTGTGTGTGTGTGTGTGTGTGTGTGTGTAGGTAGGTGTGTGGCGGCGGGGGGGGGGGCGGCAACGTGTCTGTCCAGAGTTTCCTTTTGTGTGTGTTGATGCATGCGGTGATAACAGTGACTCATCTATACCTGTGTGTGTGTGTGTGTGTGTGTGTGTGTGTGTGTGTGTGTGTGTGTGTGTGTGTGTGTGTGTGTGTGTGTGTGTGTGTGTGTGTGTGTGTGTGTGTGTGTGTGTGTGTGTGTGTGTGTGTGTGCGCATGCATGCGTATTTCTCCTCCTACGCCCGTTGTGTGATGACGTCTCTCTTAACGAGGTGGCATGCCTGCGTTACTTGCCGATGATGTCATCCTTGGCCTCGCCCCGTAGACACTGTGTGAACGCGTATAGAGACGCCACATCCTGACGCCCGCCAACGCCCGCTAACGTTGGTCTGGTGTCTGGATTTTAAAAGACAGAAAACATAAACAGTTAAAGCAGGTTTATCTGTCTGTAGTGATTCTTCCTGTTCATACTGACCATTAGATCCTTTCAAAATAAAGTTACAGTGGAAGTAAAGGAGGACTAAACACAGTCCTCCTTCTGGGGAAACATGGGTTTAAAAGTTGGTCTGAAGCTAAATATGAAGCTTCAGCCGTCTGAAGGTCTGAAGAGAGAGAAAGGAAGAACAAGGAGGAAGAAGAGGAAAGAAAGAAAGAAAGAAAGAAATGACAGAACAAAAGAAGAAGGAAAAGAGAGGACAAGAGGAAGGAAAAACAAGGAGGAGAAAGATTAGGAAAGAAAAAGGGAGGATGATAAGGAGAGAAAGAACAAGGAGGGAGAATGAAGAAGAAAAAGAAAGACAGAGGAAGAAAGAACGAGGAGGAAGATGAGGAAAGAAAGAAAGTGAGAAAGGGAAGAAGAAGAAAGAGAGGAAGATGAGGAGGAGAGAAAGAAAGAAAGAAAGGAGGAGAGTAAGTGAGTGAAATCTTCATCTTCTATGTTTCAACGTTACAAATGCATTTAAAGTTAGACTTAATTTGTTTTATTCATTCTACTGATGATTTAACTTTAAACCTAATTTATAAATAAAGTGTGGAATATATCAATAACATAACATTAACATTTGTAATTGGTATAAGTATTAAAAACATTTTATTATGTAACACAGACATGTTGAATCATCAGTAGCCTTTTAACACAATATGAAAACATGATGAACGTTAAAATAATGATTAAAAAACAGACTTTAATTTACTGTATTTATATTTTCTGGCTGTTACTTTACTTTAAACTGCAGGATTCAGGTGTGTTTTGTGACAAACTAATTAACTAATTGATATAATTAATATATAATGACATCAGCAGCAAACAGTGTGTGTGTGTGTGTGTGTGTGTGTGTGTGTGTGTGTGTGTGTGTGTGTGTGTGTGTGTGTGTGTGTGTGTGTGTGTGTGTGTGTGTGTGTGTGTGTGTGTGTGTGTGTTCGGGGTTTTTTTTTTAAAGTCGGGTTGCACAAAAATAAAAACAGACAAATTTTTATCTATTTCGGAACTAATTTTATACTTTTTATTTTTTAAGTTTTTGTTGTTTTTAATGACAGTCAGCAATTATATCATTAATAATTTAAAGATGTTTGATGGATACACAGTGGCTTTTAATTTGAAAATCTCAACCACGACTTTTCCCGCCAACTTTGGAGCAGAATTTAAACGCAGCGTTCGGTCCAAACATCTGCAGCCGACCCAGAATGTAAAGTTTGACTCTTTTTATTTTTTAAAGATGAAACTTAATAGTCAGAATTTATCTTTGTGCAACCAGTTAGTCTCTGAGTGGACACTATGAGGCAGGGAGGTCAAACATGAGGTCCGTGGGCCAGAAAAGGGTCTGCCGAGGGGTCGAATCCGGCCCACTTTCCTTCCTGTCTTCTTTTCCTTTCTTCCATCTTTCCTTACAGTCTTATCTTCCTTCCTTCCTTCCTTCCTTCCTTCCTTCCTTCCATCTATCTGTCCTTTCTCCCTTTCATTCTTCCTTCTTCTCTTTCTTCCATCTTTCCTTCCTGTCTTATTTTCCTTCTCCTCCTTCCTTCCTTCCTTTCTTTCCCGTCTTCTCTTCCTTCCTTTCATCTGTCTTTTCTCCCTTTCATCCTTCCTTCTTTCCTTTCTTCCATCTTTTCTTACTCCTTCCTTCCTCCCTTTCATTCTTCCTTCCTTCTTCCTTCCATATTTCCTTACTGCCTTATCTTCCTTCTCCTCCTTCCTTCCTTCCTTCTGTCCTTTCTGCCTTATCTTCTTTCTCCTTCTCCTCCTTCCTTCCTTCCTTCCTCCTAATCTTCCTTCCAACTTTCCTTACTGCCTCATCTTTCTTCTCCTCTTTCTGTCCTTCCTCCCTTACATCCTTCCTTCTACCCTTCCTTGCATCTTTCCTTACTTTCTCATCGTCCTTCTCCTCCTTCTTTCCTTCTTTCCTTTCTTCCTTCCTTCCTTCTTTTTAACGGTCCGTCCCACATCAGATCAAATGTTTGACCCTCCTGCTTTAATATAAATGTCTGGTTCGTTCGGTAGAAACACTTTTCCTCAGCTAGCTTCCTGTTCCTCTTCCTGTTCCTCTTCCTGTTTCTCGCCGCCTTTACATATTTCCTCTAAAATATTAGATGATATCACTGTTTGTTCTCTCCTCCTCATCCTTCCCGTTGTTGTTTAGATATCCAGTGAGGGAACGTCTGCTGATTACGAAGCGGTGGAGACATCGCACGGAAACCCCGACGTTGACCCCACCCGCCCCGCACCCACAGAAAACCAAACGCACCCGGCAGGAGGACCCAAAGAAAACCCCACCTTCACAGCAGAAAGCACAGGCTGATTTTAATGTAGAGCTTTAAAATCAGTGTGTGACTAATATCCATCTTAACTGGTCTTTATAGTTTCATTAATGACGGAAACTCTCTAGAAATGAGACAAAATGTGTTTTTTTTAAAGACTCATACCTGTTTCTATGGATATGTTTTTGCAACTATTTCGGAGGTAAGGAGTATGTTTTGAAGCATTATGCACTATATTAACTAATGTACCCTTTACCGGTGGAGCGTGAAGGAAAGAAAAACCCTTCAAAGTAAAAGAACGTGCCTCTCTTATTCGCTTATTTATAAACTTAACGGGGGAAAGTGATGAAATCTGATGAAGATGGTGATTTAATTTACTTTAAAGTGTTCAAAGATGCAACGGGACAGATCGAACGCTTTTATTTTGAAAAATGTGTCACTTATTCGCTTATTTATAAACTTAACGGGGGAAAAAGTGATGAAATCTGATGAAGATGGTGATTTAATTTACTTTGAAGTGTTCAAAGATGCAACGGAACAGATCGAACGCTTTTATTTTGAAAAATTTGTCAGCAAATGAGATTATGTGACACTTTTGTTTAAATACTGTAATGCAGCGTAGTAAAAAAAAAAAAGTTAAATTATTCCACTACAGTTTGTTTTATGTTGATTTAAAATGTTTTTTTTTACACTGTAGGATGAAGGTCAGGTCAGCTTTCAACCACATGATACTCTTCAGCTCGGTCGTGTCTGAATTGTACATGTTAAAATTTACATTCCAACACGTGATGAAATAGAAACTACTTTCTACTTTTCAGATGTAAGACTTTTACATAAAGGAACATACAATAAGCTTATATAACATAAATATAATGCTGCCAGTGCTTTATAATATCATTAATGATTAAAACCAGTAAGGAGCAGTTGAGTTGTAAGCAGCTGTCAGTCAGAAAGTCAGAAATTGACCCGTCTGTTTTGACTGTTCCTGCCTTCCTTCCTTCCTTCCTTCCTTCCTTGCTTCCTTCTTTCCTCCCTCCCTCCCTCCCTCCCTCCCTCCCTCCTTCCTTCCTTCTGTCCTTCCTTCCTTCTGTCCTTCCTTCCTTCTGTCCTTCTTTCCTTATGTTCTTCGCTCCTTCCCTCCTTCCTTCTTTCCTCCCTCCCTCTTACCTTCCTTCCTTCCCTTCTTCCTCCCTTCCTCCTTTCCTTTCTTCTTTCTCCATTCCTTCCTCCTTTCCTTCCTTCCTTCCTTCCTTCCCCCCTTCTTTCCATCCTTCTTCCTCCTTTCCATCCTCCTTCCTCCCTCCCTTCCTTCCTCCCTTCCTTCCTTGAGTCAAGGACAACAGGAGGGTTAAATTTGCAAAAAAAATGCAGGTATGACCTTGGTGTCCCCAGGGTCCTAGCTTACCTCCCCCTTCCCTGCAGACTGACATAATGAGTTACCTTGTCTTTGCCAAATTCACCATCATCATTTCCTCTCAGCTCTGTAGCACTTTTGTTTATGTGAAACCACTGTAGTACTTCAGAAGAGCAGAGATGTGCAAAAAAAAAAAAAGAAAAAAGACACAACTTTGAAAATTTGAGTAGTTTTCAAAGCTTTTTTTTCTCTTCAGATTTTCTCACTTCTTCCAAGATAATAATATAGAAGGAAAAAAAAAAAGCTCTTTGAAGACTCGGCTGGAGATAAAAACTTCTTGCTGAGACGGACGATTGTTTGCTGCATATTTTGTATAATTTAGTGAAGGATTTGTGAAGAAGAAGAAGAAGTGCCTCCTCATCATCATTACTGTAATATCTTCTTATCATTAAACGTCAAAGCGAGGATCCCTTTATATACACTCCTACAGGATGATCTGACACTTTCAACACTGCATACAAAAAACTATTTTTGTATAGAAGCTGCCGAACACTGTATTTTACCGCCTTTTCTTTTCCATTTTCATGCCAAATAACTCCCAGTTTTCAGTGTTTTTTGTAGCCTCTGAAGCTGAATTTCATTTTGGTTGTCGACGGAGATGAAATTCTTCTGTTTGGAGGTTTTAATTAAGTAAAAGTGTAAAGAAGTGATCAGGTTATGTTTAGCCTGTATTTTCTGTCTCTGAGGTAAAAAGGAGGAAACTCAGTGATGAAGGCCAATATCTGCTCTTTAACACAGTATCAGTGTAATATTGATCATATTGGTAAAAATACTATTAAAAGCGTGTTGTGTATTTACTGCCTATGTGTCAGTTTGTTTCACTTTGCCTTAAACTAATGATTACCTTCCCATTTTTTAAATATTATCTAATAACTGATTGATTGTCGTTTCAGGTAATCTTTAAGTCGACGTTAATTTCATGTATAAAACTAACTTAAGAGCAAAAAACCTGAACATAAATGGATTTAAAATGCTGTAAACAGACTCAAGAGATGAAAGAAAAACTTGGTCCGTTTGAAGCTTTTGGTCGTCATTGCACGGTATTCTTCAACAGCCCAGATGTGTTGCAAGATTGCAGATTTTCTGAGCATTGAAGTCTAAAAAGGGGAAATACCCCTGTGATGTTATCACAGAATCCACAGAAGTCCCCCAAAAAGTAGTTGAATAAGTTTGTGTTGGTTTGTTTTTCTTCTTTTAATCATCTCACAACCAATTTACTACATTTACTTCTGATAATTTAAGTACACATGTATAAATTGCTGGTAATTCTCAATTTAAGAGCAATTTAAGAGAAATTAAAACAAACAGGATCAACATAAACATCAGTGAGAATTTCAATGCAGTACTTTCTAACTTCTAATTGAGTGTTTTATATGTTTTACCTCTTTTACTAAAATAGAAGGACAATTATTCCACCACAAGAAGCTCAAAAATGAACTTTGTAGTACCTAAAACCAACCACTTGATGGCAGTAGCGTTCCGGTTGAAATAATGGCATTTTAAATGGACTGAACTAGTGTGTGTGCGTGTGTCTGTGTGTGTGAGTGTGTGAGTGTGTTTGGAGGGTTATTGAGGTCGTGGTGCGCCTGCTACTGATGGGTGTGTGTGGGAGGACAGTAATAGGCTTCCTCAAAAACTAGACTATGTGCTGTCGTAAAAAAAAAAACTGCTAAAAAATATTTAAAAAATAAAAATCAAACCCGTCTTGGCACATTCAGCCTGTCTGAAATTTCACAAACCCCTCTGCTGATGCCGCTGCTGTTGTTGCTACTGTTATTGTTCTGTCTTGCTTAATAATGAATTTTTATAATACTTGTTGTTTTCTGATGAGGTGTCATGACCACGGGCCGTCGAGCTAACGCCATGCATCTCAATTTTTAAAAGGGGGGGGGGGGGGGGGGGGGTGCGTTTGTTCTCTGATAAACGTATTTGACAATTGTAGGGAATTACAGCGGTGATGACCTGCAGACGCGTCCGATTGCTGGGAGAGCGCGTGGCGTACATGTTAATCAGCTCGGTGTCTTGCTTGTGGACAGTCAGTTGATAGTAGACAAATCAGCTGTGACCTTTCTGTCAGGTAACACGTGTCTTCAACTTAAGTCCTGTTTTTGTTGCTTGAAGTTAATATTCAGAAGCAAAATAACAAACCTTCAACACCTTGAAAGAAAGAACATTATTGAGGTCATTTACCAGCATCTTGGGGTTTTTTATCTCTTAAATTGCTTCTTTTTCTCTTGTGGTTTTGTTTCCTTTGAATGCATCCAAACTAATCAGCGGCACGGAAATTGCTTTTATTCACAACCTCTCCATTCACCTGAGCATTTTTGCAGGATTCAAGAACATACAGCTTCTTTTATGTAGAGATGAGTCTGCATTTAAGTGGATTTATTAGCTTGTTTGTAATCTTGAAACAAAAAGGAAGTAATATCCAGAAATTCTCCTTGAGTCATCAAAAAGACTGATTTCTCTTGTTTGTGTGAATTACTTTTGAAGTGGGGGACTTTAGTTTGAATGTTTGGTTGAAATTGAAGGTGTGCTTGTCAGCGTTTGAGCAAATCTGAACTAAACTGACTAATGCTGATACTACAAAATCATTGAAAGCACAAATTTGCATTGATATTTGCCTGAAAAATATCTTACTAAATGATACAAATGACAATGTTTTAGAGGAGAGAACATTAAGGTCATTTTCCACCATCCAACATCTCTTCAAACACTTGCTCCTCTTGTGATTTATTTCATTTTAAACGCACCCAAACAAATCAGCAGCACAGTAAAAATGCTTTTATCCACAACCTCTACGTGTACCCGAGCCTTTACAGGATTCAAATCGTCTCGTAAATGGCATGATCATATCATCAAAACATAATAAATCCTCATCCACAGTCCATTTTATTAATTGTGCTAAATTACCATCAGCAATTAAACGCATCAGTAGTATGCTTATACCAATCTCCCAGCCAACCGCTGCCCAGATACAACCTGAGGCTATTTTTAGCTTATTTTCCTTCCCTGTGCTGTGATGGAGAGGTGAGCCAGACGCCCCGAGGATGAGACTTGGCAGGATCTGTTGAGTCAAGGTGATGACGGCTCCTCTCGTCCTCCCGTCTCACTTTTCTGAGGATGAACCGAGATATCCGCATGACCTCAGCAGCACCTCTGGCATCACAGTGCGACCAGGTGGACTCTACAACCATCAACTTCTTTCATGTCAAAGGAAGATTTCTGGAAACTTTTTCAAAAAGACAGTCCTTGTTTTTGAATCTGGGATGTTAGTTCCCGAAATTGCACTCTTATACTTCTTAGTTATTGTCCTAATAATTGGGTTGGCAGATTGTAATCTTTCCCCAACCTAACCAGGTGTTGCCTGCGTCTCAACACAAGAACTACACCGTCTCTGAATATGTCTCTTATACATTAACGACAATTAACAACATTTTCTGAATTATATTAAGAGAAAATGTGACTTAGCAGCTTTATATTTCCAACAAGATGTATTTGCTGTTACAATTTAGTAGTTTATGAGCATAATTTCTAGGAAACAGTGTTAAAAATGCTTAATTATATGAAATGAAGCTCAAAAACATCCATTTCTATGCTCAAACAATGTGTCTTTCTGCTTAAAGACGTCTGGCATCACAGTGCAACCAGGTGGACTCTACAATCATCAACTTCTTTCATGTCAAAGGAAGATTTCTGGAAACTTTTTCAGAAGTCCAGTTCTGGATTTTGAATCTGGGATGTTAGTTCCCGAAATTGCACTCTTATACTACTTAATTGTTGTCATGATAGTTGGGTTGGCTGACGTTGTAGCAAGCTGACATGATTATGCTTAAAGACTCCACATATCAGGATCCAGAGAAATCAAGCAGCTGTCAGAACAACTGCAGTGTTTCTGTTTTTTCTCCATAATTCAATCAGATACTGGTCAAACACAGACAAAAGCAAAATAGTCAAAACTTGGCTTACTGCATACCAAAAACCTTGAAACATCTACTGCAAGTGGAAGAGTTAGCGATGCCTTCTTTTGTAAATTAGAACAAATAACTTTGGTTTTCTTGGTTTCACAGTCGAGTATTCTCAGTTTCAGACGCTCTGCCTTATACTCAGCCTGTGATAATAGGCACCAGGCTTTTTTTTAAAAACAAAGTAGAAACTTTTGACTATCCACCAAAAACATATATGTAAAAAGTTCTGATTTTATTTAACTGTGCTATGTAAGTTTTTCCTGCAAGTTCTTAACTAAAGAAACGCCAGAGTTTGAACAGTAGAGTGACCTTTTATCGTCTTATATTGTTTAATTAGAAGGATTTTCAGAAGCCTTAACATTCATTATTTCACAAGAAAAAAGGGTAAAATGAGAGAGAAGGTCATAAAAATAAGCACATTTTTGTCTAACATAAGAATGTCTTTCTTTTTCTTTAATCTCGAGGACATTAAAGGTGCCTTGATCCCACTGTGATAGTTTCTAAGTCCTTCTCACTCTGCTAAATATACAATTTTGCAGGAGAAATACAAAGTCTCTCTTTAACTTTTATTTATTTGTTCATAGTGAATCAGAATCTGCCTTAAAAAGAACCCACCTTGTATAATTTGTGCATATTTGTAGATCATAAACTCCTCTACAGGTCTTCTAAAACCACAAAATTCCCAGAAACAATACCAATCGCATGCAGTAATGTTGCTGCAAACCTGTTTTACTACAACAGAGATGAGCACACATGGTCCAACATGTTTTGTTTTGACTGTCGGGGGTTCTCTGTGTTTTTCAGGCGAAGTGAAACTGGCTGCTTCAGTGTTTGCTTGTTACAGAAACCTGCAGACTCGCAGCCCTGCAAGGCGAACTGCTGGAGACCACCACGCTAAATGACTAAACTGTGAAGTGTAACTGAGCATACAAGAGAGTGGGTCACAGGTTAAAGATGAGCCCGGTGCTGACGCTGTTTCAGAAAACCCCCAGACGACCCTGGTTAGACCCCCTGCAGCTCCGCTATCAGGACCACCTGAGTCAAGTCTGAGTCAGACTAAAGACCACAGCGAGCGTGTTATTGGCAGGATGCTGCAGATGAAGAAGCACACGGCTGCATGCTGCTTGTTCTCTTTTTTTTTTTTGGATTGAGAAATTGTTGCCTATTTTAAAATATGCTGATTGTTAGTAGACAAAAAAATGTCTGTTACACATTTCCCATTTGGTGCTTCCTGTAAACAGGGATGGAAATGTTGTACTTTCTACTCCACTATATTTATTTAACAGCTTTAGTTACTTTTCAGATGAAGATTTGGCACAATGGATAATATAACAAGCCTTTAAGATACAACACATTGTTAAAGATGAAACCAGTAAAGCAGTGTGTAGTCAGCTCACATTTCAGATGTCTATGAGTGGTTAACAGCTCCACCAAATAGTGATTGAAAACACATTTGTGTATCAGAACTTTGTTTTTTCTTCTTTCCTCTCCCATTAATCATCTCAGCAGCCCTCACATTTAGGCTGTTTGCTGACCCTTTGGAGGGGCCCCACCCCTAGGTTGGGAACCACTGTACTAAACTAGCTAACTGTATATAAAGTAGTATAAACTAGCTAACTGTATTACTGTACTGTAATACTGCATACTACACCAGTCATTATATTGCAGTACTTTTACTGTAATACTGCATACTACATCAGTCATAATACTGCAGTACTTTTACTGTAATACTGCATACTACATCAGTCATTATATTGCAGTACTTTTACTGTAATACTTTAATGACTCATAATACTGCAGTACTTTTACTGTAATACTTTAACTATATGACTCATAATACTTTGTGTACTTTACTTTAAACTATTGTCTATTTATGACTATGATTTGAAGACACCAGCTTCATCTTGTGGTTTCTTACTAGAGACACTTGTCTTTCTTTTTTTGTATTATTTGTAGATTAATCACAAATCACATAAATGAATAATAGATTATTTGTAGCCATGGACACCAGACATATCTATAGACATCACGTCAAGCTTTCTCAGCTTCCTCCCACATGTTTCTTGCTGTTTTTTTAACACATAATTCTTTATTTTTTCTCTTCACTGATGAGGACGCAGCTTTTTTTTTTAATACATTGTCCATTATGAAGCTTTAAATATGCTCCTGAGCTGGTAATGATCTCCATCTGAAGGCGCCTTTACAGTGGTGTTAACAGTGTCTGTGAGCAGAGCAGAGCAGAGCCGAGCGCCGCAGTGTGAAGCGAGTGCTGCAGACTAAAGATATATAAGAGCAGACAGCTGTCATGGTCGGTCTGGCATCACGCCGCTCGCTGCGTTCATACAGCCTCGCCTCTGTTTACACAGGACAGTGAGGATGCAGCGATGTCACCTGGACACGTACTGCACACTGATGTCGTATCAAACACTGTGACCTCATTTTCTATCCATAACCTTTATTTGATTAATTGATGTTTATTAAAGCTTTTTTCTTTTTTTCTTCAATGCAGGGAGAAGTTTGGCTGAGATTCACACAGTTCTTCATATTCGTGGCCACATTGTTCCTCTGGACTAAATGGAGGGTAAGTTGTATTTTAGAGATTTTAGTTGGACTATTTGAAGGTGTTTGTCAGTCAGGGTCAAACTCATTTTAGTCCAGGAGTCACATACAGTCACATTTGATCTCAAGTAGGCCAAACCGGTAAAACTATTACATAATAACCTGTAAATAATATATAATAATATGCATGTTATATATATGATATCTTTAGTATAATAAACCATCTAAGGCAGGGGGTCAAACTCATTTTCATTCAAGGGCCACATAGGAAGGAAGGAAGGGAGGAAGGAAGGGAGGAAGGAAGGGAGGGAGGGAGGACAGATGGATGGAAGGAAAGAAGGAAGGAAGGAAGAAAGGGAGGAAGGAAGGGAGGACAGATGGATGGAAGGAAGGAAGGGAGGAAGGACAGATGGACGAATGGAACGAAGAAAAGAAGACAGGAAGGAAAGTGGGCCATATTGGACCACTTGGCGGGCCGGTTCTGGCCCACGGGCCTCATGTTTGACCTCCTTGCCCTAAAGCCTAAAATGATCATATTGATTCAGAGATTCATACAGTAATCAATTTTCTGACCTTTCTGTCGCTCAAAACACACGAAAATCAACCTTTTTTGTCTCTTTAAGATCAGATTTGATAGAAATGGTCATTTACTTAATTGATCCTGTCATTTTTTATAAGCCCTGAAATAATAATAATAATAAATGTTGCTATAAACACGTAAAACACCTTTTCTAAAATTATCCTCACACTGAAAGAGGTGCAGCTTAAGTGCAGGTGTGTCTTTTTATAATTAGCAGTACAAGCAGCTGTGTAGAGGTGTTTATTTTGCTTCTGGACTTATTATTAACCTTCCTGTCGTCCTCCCGGGTCAAATTGACCCGTCTGTTTTGACTGTTCCTTCCTTCCTTCCTTCCTTCCTTCCTTCCTTCCTTCCTTCCTTCCTTCCTTCCTTCCTTCCATCTGTGCTTCCTCTCTCCTTCTCTCTTTCTTTCCTTCTTCTCTCTTCCCTTCCTCCATCTCCCTTTCTTCCTTCCTTCTGTCCTTCCTCCCCCTACCTTCCTCTCTTTCTTCTTCTCTCCTTCTTTCCTCCCTCCTACCTTCTTTCCTTCCTTACTTCTTTCCTCCGTCGTTCCTTCCTTCCTATGTCCTCCTTTCCTGCCTTCCTCCCTCCCTTCTGCCTTCTTTCCTCCCTCCCTCCCTCCTACCTTCCTTCCTTACTTACTTCTTTCCTCCATCCTTCCTTCCTACCTTCCTTATTTCCTTTCCTCCCTTCCTTCCTTCCTTCCGTCCTCCATCCCCCTTTTTTCCTTCTGTCGTTCCTTCCTTTCTCTCTCCTTCCTTCCTTCCTCCCTCCCTGCCTTCTTTCCTTTACTCCCTTCCTCCCTTCCTTCCTTGACTCGAACACAACAGGAGGGTTAAATACTTAAATTACACTTTTTTTAAAAATATGCAAACAAGAACCAGACAGATAATCCTACCAGCAGCTGTAGCAAGAAAAACATTTGCTGTCTCACAACCAAACTTAAAAAGAAAAGAGATAAATGGAAAAAAATGTGTGTTCTTTTTGAGACCACTCAACACGAAAATTGGATTTTGAGGCTTTGATGGTGTCCTGAGTTTAAATGATCTGGTAATTACACTAACAGGCATATGTTGGGATGCTCACAGTCAGAATACAGCAGGAGGAAAATCTGCCAGTCACATCCAAAGAGAGCTTCTGCTTCTTAAAATACCTCCGTGACTCTTCAGAGCGGCTCCACTGCTGCAGCTTTAAAAACAGACCAAACAATGATTCTCCTCTAATAACCAAACATTTCTAATAATCCTCCTTTTTTTTGCCAGGAAGTAAATCCCGGCTCTGAATTGTCTCAAATGCTTCAAATTAGCATTGTTTTAAAAACCCTTAATCCTGGGATTCCTCAGGGATCCGCTCGGGTTCCCCCTTTATTGCCATGTTAAACTTACTTTAACCCTCCTGTTGTCCTCGAGTCAAGGAAGGAAGGGAGGAAGAAGGAAGGAAGGGCAGGGAGGAAGGAAGAAAGAAGGAATGAAGGGGAGGGAGGGAGGAAGGAAGGAAGGATGGACAGAAGGAAGGAAGGAAGGAAAGAAGGAAGAAAGGGAGGGAGGGAGGACAAATGGATGGAAGGAAGGAAAGAAGGACAGATGGAAAGAAGGGAGGAAAGATGGACAGATGGACAAAAGGAATGAAGAAAAGAAGACAGGAAGGAAGGATGGAGGAAGGAAGGACAGAAGGAAAGAAGAACGGAAGTAAGGAAAGAAGAGGAAAGAAAAGGGAGGGAGGACAAATGGAAGGAAGGAAGGAAGGAAGGACAGAAGGAAACAAGGACAGAAGGAAAGAAGGACAGAAGTAAGGAAAGAAGAGGAAAGAAAAGGGAGGGAGAAAACAAGGAAGGAAGGAAGTAAGTGAGTAAGGAAGGAAAATGGGCTATATTGGACTCCTTGGCGGGCCGGTTCTGGCCCACAGGCCTCATGTTTAACAAGCATATGTTGGGATGCTCACAGTCAGAATACAGCAGGAGGAAAATCTGCCAGTCACATCCAAAGAGAGCTTCTGCTTCTTAAAATACCTCCGTGACTCTTCAGAGCGGCTCCACTGCTGCAGCTTTAAAAACAGACCAAACAATGATTCTCCTCTAATATCCAAACATTTCTAATAATCCTCCTTTTTTTTGCCAGGAAGTAAATCCCGGCTCTGAATTGTCTCAAATGCCTCAAATTAGCATTGTTTTAAAAACCCTTAATCCTGGGATTCCTCAGGGATCCGCTCGGGTTCCCCTGCCGTTTCATCATCAGAGGGAACCCAAAAGGTTTCCTCGGGTGCCTTTTTTTTTTTTTTTTTTTTTTGAACATTTCACAGTGTGCATGGCATGGTAATGTATTTTAAAACATCTTAAGCACATTATGAGCGTGTTACACAACCATTCTGTTTGTGTAATCACATTTTGGGAAATGACATGCATCATTATCAAGAGAGGAAATTAACATTTTCATCCACCGGCCACAATGCCTCCAAATTTTTGCCAGAGCCGTTCACCGTCTCGTCAGCCAAGTGGGATTTTTTTTGTTTTTTTTTATTTAAGGAAAGCAGAGCAGTCTCAGCAGGATGGAGGTTTTAGTATTCAGAGGCATTTCTCAGTTTATATTGATTACTGTGAACTGATCAGAAGATAATTAGAGGAAAGATGATTTATAGCCAGTTAACCTTCCTGCTGTCCTCCAGGGTCAAATTGACCCCGTCTGTTTTGACTGTTCCTTCTTTCCTTTCCTCCCTTCTTCCTTCCTCCCTCCTTTCCTCCCTTCTTCCTTCCTTCCTCCCTTCCTTCTTCCTTCCTCCCTCCTTTCCTTCCTTCTTCCTCCCTCCTTTCCTTCCTTCTTCCTCCCTCCCTTCCTTCCTTCCTCCCTCCTTTCCTTCCTTCTTCATCCCCCCTTCCTTCCTTCTTCCTCTCTCCCTTCCTTCTTCCTTCCTCCCTCCCTACTTTCCTTCCCCCTCGTTCCTTTTGTCCATCTTTCCTTCCCCTTTCCTTCATTCCTTCCTCCCTCCCTTCCTTCCTCCTTTCCTCCCTTCTTCCTCCCTTCCCCCCTCCTTTCCTCCCTCCCTTCCTTCCTTCTTCCTCCCTCCCTTCCTTCCTCCATCCTTTCCTTCCTTCCTCCCTTCCTTCTTTCCTTCCTTCCTCCCTCCTTTCCTTCCTTCCTTCTTCCTCCCTCCCTTCCTTCTTCCTCCCTCCATCCTTTCCTTCCTTCTTCCTCCCTGCTTTCCTTCCTTCCTCTTTCCTTTCCTTCTTCCTTCCTCCCTCCTTTCGTTCCTTCTTCTTTCCTCCCTCCCTTCTTTCTTCCTTCCTCCCTCCTTTCCTTCTTTCTTCCTCCCTTCCTTCCTTGACTCGAGGACAACAGGAGGGTTAATTAAGTAAAAACATCCTTTATAATATTTATATTCATGTTTGTATTCAGTGCTTGTATCATGTCCGTGTATTTAATAATGATGTAGAGCACACATGCATTATTAATCATTAAAAAAATCAATGAGGGCAGGCTCAGTATAAGCAAGCAGCAGCAGTGGAGGTCTATGATGTGCTTAATGACGGATTATGATGATAATTAGCAGGAGATGAGAGAGTGAAGTGTCACTAACCGGACTAATTAGAGCAAATTCTCCCTTTTTTCCCTCGTGTGTCGACGTCGGCGGCCTTTCGACAGATGCTGCTGTGAGACGGAGAGGAGAGGACTGTGCTCGTGTCGTCTGTGAGAGACTACAGGTACACTAATGGAGAAGTGTCTGATAACCTGCTGTAGATGAAACGTGATACTAAAAGCTTCCAATTGGAGTCTTTTAATAAGCAAAGATTTAAAAGATAATCCCTCCTTTCCTTCCTTCCTTATTCCTTCCTTCCGTCTTTCCTTCCTTCCCTCCCTCCTTTCCTTCCTCCCTCCTTTCCTCCCTCCTTTCCTTCCTTCTTCCTTCCTTCCCTCCTCCCTTCCTTCCTTCTTTCCTTCCTCGCTCCTTTCCTTCCTCCTTTCCATCCTTCCATCCATCCTTCCTTCCTTCCTTCTTTCCTTTCTTCCTTCCCTCCCTCCTTTCCTTCCTTGCTCTTTTCCTCCCTCTCTCCTTTCCTTCTTCCCTCCTTTCCTTCCTCGCTCCTTTCCTCGCTCCTTTCCTTCCTTCTTCCTCCCTCCCTCCTTCCCTCCCTCCCTCCTTTCCTTCCTCGCTCCCTTCCTTCCTTCTTCCTACCTTTCCTTCCTTGACTCGAGGACAACAGGAGGGTTAAGAATGAATTCACCTTCTCAAACCACTTAATTTAGATGTTGAGGCTATAAAAAGAAGCATGATTTAGGCTATTTTTAAGTTTCCTAGTAGATATAAATCAATAAATGTATGTAGTTATGATTTATTTCCAGTTTAAACATCAGAAACTGGATAAAAGACGGTTTTAGAATTGGTTCAGGTATAAATGAAAGAACCCCTTTCAAAAAAACTATAAAAAAATCATATATTCATGTAATCCAGTTGTAACTTCTGCCTTTTATAGTCAAATCATCACATTTGACATATTTCCTCTTTATCAGTCAATCGTGAAGCATTTTGGCGTTTTTATTCACTCTGGTTTGGAGAGGAAACTGAAGGAAAAAGTGCTTTCCAGGCGTCCCAGCTGACTGCGGCCATGAAACCAGCCCAGATTTACAGATTTAGCTCTTTCTGCAGGACCTCCCAGTGGTTTGTGGGAAAACTAATTCATTTTGTAGCAGCTGGTTTCATGGAGGAGCCTAAAAAAAAACCTTCTATTTGCAGCTCAAAACATGCATAGAGTGAAATTTACTATGTTTCTCTGCTCATACTCATTTATTGTTTCATATTGTGTCACCAGTTGCTGTGATTTTGGCGTCTTCTGGGGCTTTAAATTCAATATTTGCTCCCAAAACTCCCTAAATGCATAAAAAACGTACACACACACGCAAGAACAAAAGAAATACTCATTTAATTGCAGTTTTTTATCATGTTTTTACACCAGTTTGGCGTTTTCAGGGACTTTAAATTCATTATTTTTCATTTTTTTCTTCTTTACAGTCATGCATCTTTGCCATAAATATGCTTTTCTTTTGGTTTCAAACCCAAAAATTTCCAAAAATCCTAAAATGCATAAAAAGCTACACACACACCAAATACTCATTTAATGTCATATTGCATCTTTATGTCTTATATTTTATCATGTTTTAACACCAATTGCAGTGATTTTAGCATCTTCAGAGGCTTTAAACTGCATGCATCTTTGCCATAAATGTGCTTTTCTTTTAGTTTCAAATTAAAAAGTTTCCAAAAAATCCCTCAATGCATAAAAAATCTACACACACACACACACACACACACACACACACACACACACACGCCAACACAACACAAAAACCAACCAACCTACAGGTACTTTTCTTCTTTTTGGTTCCTGCAGCTGACAAACAGCTCAGCCACGACTCGGCTCAGCTGTGAAGCGAATTACAGAGTGTAAAAGCTGTGCACCTCTGTAGCTGTGACCTTTCCCCTTCTCCAGGCGAACACCTCCACACCAAACCCACAGCAGCCACCCCCCTCCCAACCCCCCCCCCCCCCCCCCCTCCTGAACACGGCTGCCTGGACTTCAAAGGAGAAAACACTGGCACGATACCAAACTCATACTACACACAAAACTTTTTAATCTTTTTTTTCTTCTCTTTTTTGCTTCATATTTTCCACAGTTGTCTCTCACGCACACGCCTCACACTAATTAATGGAAACTGCAAAAACAACAGCATGTACGTATGTATCTGTCGTCGCTAATCGTTCCACAAGAGTATATTGTTCCATCTGACCTTTGACCTTAATGATTATTATCAATTGTTAGATAAACGATTTATGAGGATAAATGCATGAAAAAAACCGAGCTAAGCAGGCGTATTCAGTCTCTAGGTATATAATGTTGTTGATACAGCAGATTTTTTAAGCTAAAATTGAAAAGAAATGTCCGTAAAGTCAAGTTTTAGTGTCCAAATGCTGATTCAGAGGCTCCGAATTGAAGGTGTTAAACACGACATATTGATTTCCAGGCTGATTTCACTCATCAGCCGCGTTTCTGATCTAAAAATACTTCAGGAAATCGAATAATAAGCATTTTTCTACTTCTTATTTCCTGCATATTTGTTATAGTCATCATCACATCGAGTGTTTCGGTTAGTGTCGAATAGTTGTGGTTAATCTGAGAAGCTTTGAAAGTGCTTTTTCTGTCTCTTTGAGGCCATTACAACATAAAACATGGATTTATTTCTCTCATTTAGCCTAAAAAACCATAGAACAACCTGTATCTATAGCAACCATAGAACAACCTGTATCTATAGCAACCATAGAACAACCTGTATCTGTAGCAACCATAGAACAACCTGTATCTATAGCAACCATAGAACAACCTGTATCTATAGCGACCATAGCACAATCTGTATCTATAGTGACCATAGAACAACCTGTATCTGTAGCAACCATAGAACAACCTGTATCTATAGCAACCATAGAACAACCTGTATCTATAGCGACCATAGAACAACCTGTATCTGTAGCAACCATAGAACAACCTGTATCTATAGCAACCATAGAACAACCTGTATCTATAGCGACCATAGCACAATCTGTATCTATAGTGACCATAGAACAACCTGTATCTGTAGCAACCATAGAACAACCTGTATCTATAGCGACCATAGCACAATCTGAATGGGTTCAATAGATTTTAGTTTTTGAGCAGATAAAACAGGTTTTTATTGCGTGCTTTTTGCATTAAAACAGCACATAAAAGCATTTATATATCAGCTTTACATTACAATAAAGTGATACCTCTAACATTATGCAACATGTAACACTACTAACACTAAAGTATCAGAGGTAGTATTTGGTATTTGTAGTAAAACGCTGCTGCAGAGACTCTGAGCTCTTCTGCTTGCAGCTCCAGCAGGACAACAGGGGGACTTTTTGTCCTGGCTGGGATCAATCGCTCCATAGATGACGCCCACTCAGCCAGGCTCTCCGTGGGCGGCCGGTAGCCCAGCAGCCCAGCAGGCCCGGACCAGTCCCGGCCCCGCCTGGCCCTCCTCCGGCCCCCGCAAGCCTGCAGGGGCCCGGCTCGGCAGGAGAGCTGCACTTTTACATCTGAAAGAGCTTCGGGCTTGACACTCGGGTGAACTTTAAAGCCATTGTTTTGGTGGTGATCTGTTTCCTGCCGAAGGGGTTTCCAAACCAATGGGTTATCAAGATGAAAGAGCGGAAAAAGAAAAGAAGAATCCTGTTTTTCCACTTTATTTTAACTTTATATATGTCCAAAATTCAAATTCAGGACTTTTTATAATGGTTAGATGTTCAAATGTTCACTTTTTGTTGGAAACAACAGCTGAGCAAATAATCACAAGTCAAAGTCCCTTTAGTAGCCAGTCTGGAGCTTTCTATCATATAAAAGCAGGTGATTCATGTTTTATGAGGCTGTTAAAGGGTTTTGCATCAGTAATGGTTGGAAATGTTCAACTTCTTTCATCATATTGTGATATTTAGCCTTTTAAATAGCAAAAAAATGCAATTATTAAACCGTACGGATGTTTTTATTTCACTAAAATGCATCTATTTGAATGTGTAAACAGCATTTCATTGCAGTAGCTGCCTTTTGCACTTTATTACTATTTGAATAAATGTTACTCTTTCATGGTCGCAGTCACTATGCAATAACAAAGAAGACATTTACATCTACAGCTCAATAAAGGTTTAATTTCTTTAGCTTCTCACACACAAAGAGAGGGAGCATTACTTAGAGTTAATGCACAAGGTTAAATGAGATAATAAAACAAAGAAGAGAAGCAGATAAAACATGAGGTTGATGCTGTAATTCAACAGCGTTAAACTTCCTGCTTAATGTGTTTATTGTCGCAGTTTAGTCGTACGTTTAAAGTAATTTCCAGAGAGATAGGATTGACCTCGAGGTTGGTGTTGATGTCGAGTGACAGCAGAGATCTGAGTGAGGTTTTAGCAGGAAGGAAGAGAAGAAGGATCGCTTTCACACCTACAGGGTTCAGGTCTTTGTTTGGTTCAGCAGGACAAAAAGCAGTCAGAGGGTTTTATTCCCACTTTATTTATTTATACATTAAACTAATACTGGATCGGTCAGATATAATAGTATTATGGGTGATGTAGTATGTAGTATTACAGTAAAAGTACTGCAGTATTATGAGTGATGTAGTATGCAGTATTACAGTAAAAGTACTGCAGTATTATGAGTGATGTAGTATGCAGTATTACAGTAAAAGTACTGCAGTATTATGAGTGATGTAGTATGCAGTATTACAGTAAAAGTACTGCAGTATTATGAGTGATGTAGTATGCAGTATTACAGTAAAAGTACTGCAGTATTATGAGTGATGTAGTGTTTGGGAAAGATGATGCTCTTGGTTTAGATACTGAAAAAGCTCCTAACTTGCTAACCAATAAAACCACAATCGTTGCCAAACCTCAACCAGAGTGATTTAGTTTTAGTCCGTCAGTCTGCCTTCAAACCAAATGTTCGCCGCTCAATCGTGAGGCGGCATGTGAAACCTCTGTCTCTTTCTCCCCCACACCTTTTCCGACGCCGACACTCAACAACTTTTATATCTTAACTTTCCAAAACAGTCAATCTGACAGTTTGTGTGCAAAAAAACCCAAACACCATCACTAACTTTCGCTTCGTAATGACGTTAATGAAGAAACTCCAGCTTTTCTGCTTTTACAAAGAACTACTCTCTGGACACTGAAAACCATCGATGTTATTAGTCTTTACAGCCGTTTCTAATCAAACTAACATCACCAAACTCTTTATAATGGAGGAGCATGTTAATCCAGGGTGACTCACTGACCTGTTTTTAATAGTTTTTTGGAACAACAGCGGAGGTGTTACGAACCGTTTCTTTTTGGGCGTTGGTTTCCTTTTTCTGCCCGCCAGGTACTGTCCTCCTCCTCATTAGTGAAATATATGCTATTTTTGAGGAAGTTATCATGTTGTTTAACCACAGTTAGAGGCAAAATGGTTCAATGATATCTTGTTAAAGCCCAAATTATGGGCTATCACATAGAGAAGGAAAATCTTAATCAAAGGTATAGAATAATAGGTAGATATAGGTGCTTTTAGCTGTAGGTGGTACATTCGATAGCACTCAGGTGTTCAGGTGTTTTGCCCAATAAGAATACTTAAATCATACGTAAGATTTTCTCAATTTCTTCCTTTATATATTTTTCCAAAATGTGCCAGAAAATATTGGTTTGATCCCCAACTATACCACAGTTACAGTCACAGGTCTGAATCCGACGTTGCAGCGTCAACTTAAGAAAGAAGTTAAAGCTTCTTATAGCGCAGATGAGAACAGGAAGTCTTCTTTTAAACCTTAAACCTTAAAAAAGAAAGAGGATGACTGGTTGGAGAAGTTGAAAATGAAATGTTCTTGGTGCTGTGATAAAGACAGAATGGAAAGATTGGTTAAATTTGACTTAAATAATGTTTATAAGTCGGCTACGTTTGTCTCTAAAGCTCGGAAAAAACATCAGGATGGTTTTATTTGTTTAGTATTACCTCTATCTGATATCTGGTCTGTTGTTTTTTGTGTCCTTTTGGCATCATATTAAGCATGACACATTAATAAATTGAAATCAAATCAATCATATAAGCAACTTTCAAAGCACTCAAGGATAAAGTAGAGATTAGTAGAGTTGTTTTGTGTTGTTTTTCTTGTCGTTTATTGTGTTTGAGTTGTTGCTTTTGCGTTTTTACCTCAGTTTATTCTCTTGTTACTCACCACTTCCCCCCTCTAGACATTTTCGGGGGGTCGTAGAAATAATCAGTCACACACTTGTTAGTAGATAAGCTCGTCGTTGGTTTGAATCCAAGAAGAAAAATATAGTAAGATGTGCCTTATATTAACTGAACCTACCTTAAATTAACCATATTTTATTTGCTGTAAGCTGGATTTTGCTCCAAAAATGAACATAATGTAGTTTCTATGAGAGGAAAGTGAGCATATAAAGATAAAATTAAAAAACTTTGGCTGTGAATGTTGTGTTTAACCCTTTCATGCCTAGTGGACATCTATTTAAAAGCTGATTTCTGATACATATGCATGAATTTTGATGGCATAGGTGGAAAAAATGAAGTTTTAACATATTTTTCATGCCTTAAAAGAGAAATAAAACCTTTGAAAGGGTTAAAACCTTCAACTGGGAGCTTTTCATCAGTTGTGACACTCAAACTCGACTCTTTACAGACATTTCTTAGGTTAAACAGCTTCTTTTAAATGAAGTATCAGTTATCAAACAACACTGTTGAGCAGCTAATCCTACAAAAAGCAATCAGCAGTCGCAGGTTTCCCCGTCAGTCGTTGTGCAGGCGGTAACCTCAGTGGACGATATCTGATATTTAATTAAAGGCAGATACTTTTTCCTTTTATTATTATTATCATTATTATTTCCTCCGTGCGTGTGAGTGTGTGTGTTTCGGCCCCTTGTTTGTCTCAGCTCCGTCTTATCAGTGTGTACATTAGTTTGTCAGCTCGTCTCTCTGCATTAATGCCACCAAGACAAATCCCTGCGCATTTCATTGTGCTCGGCGATTAAAGTGATGCTGGGTTGTGATGTGCTGCAGGGACGTGGGCAGGGCGATGTGGGTACTTGTGTGTGAGGAGCCCTAAGTTGCAGAGGTTTTTTTTCTAATTGAGTCAGGGACTTATGCTGGCAAGGTAGGCGTGTGAGTGGGGGGGAGACTAATCCCAAGCTGCTGTTGTTTTTCGTGCCTGCTGGCTCGAGATCAAAAACTTAACAGCAATAATCATGCAAAATGTGTGGCTTCACTTCAAAGCTTGCCTCAACTTTGCTCACACCCTTGTAGCTCGCATTGTTTCATCATTTCCACCACTTTTTTTTAACTTCTTCTTCTTCATCTTCTTCTCCTTTTCCTTTCCTTTCCATCTCGTCGAAGTTCGAAGCCGATCTGAGAGGCAGTCGTGACCTTTTCTTTTGCAGCAGCCACCAAATTAATACACTTAACAGATTAATCACACGTATGAGATAAGCTCAAAGCTGAGGCGTCACTTTGTCACACACACACACACGCGCGCACACACACACACACCACATCGGAGAGAGGCCCCCGGCTGGTTTCTCTCTGACTGCAGTGTGTGGTTGTGGCGGAGGGAGGATCAGCCTCCACCTGGAGATAGCAGACGTGTCAGACGTCAGCAGCACTCTCAGGGTGAGGTTGCCGTGGGCGGCGAGGGTCGCTGAGGCCCGTACGTGGCCAAAATGGGCAAATCCCCTCCACGTCAGCCCACGGCCTGTCAGCAGGGAGATACACGGACCGCCACTGAAGCTTTAAAGGTGCAATGCGTGGCAATTTTTAAGACTGGTTTAAAAAAAAACTCCAACACATTAATGACGCCTGACCTGTTTTTTTTTTTTAACCCACTACTTTCATTATGCTGCAAACCAAGCACACGCACACTGGAGGTGATCTTTGTAGTTTTAAAGCAAAGCTAAACTAAACCTTTTAAATCAGAAAGTCATGTGATTCAATTCTCTTCTTCAGCTTCTTTTGTGCAACAAATATTAAAAATTCAGCGGTTTCATTCGAGTCTTTTTTAGATCTTCCCCAGATAAAACTCGACCTCAGTTTTTTTTTTGCATCATAAATGTCTTATCACACTTTTTTTCTTAATCTGTGTGTGTGTGTGTGTGTGTGTGTGTGGGTGTATGTGTGTGTGTGTGTCAGTGTCACATTTGCAAAAGCTGATGTGATGCACAATACTTCTCACATTTTGCATTTTTTTTTTCTCTTTGTGACTCTGAGTGTTAAACTACAGACGAGCTATTTAACCTTTCAGTTATACTTTTTTAAAAATCAGATTACATGATGACAAATTTAAATGTTTCACTGTGTTTTCTATTTATTTATTATTTATACACACAGGAGGGTTCTAATGTACATTTCTATATTTTTGTTGGTTTTATATCATTTGAAATGACATTTGCACCATTTTTTAAAGCCAAAAGTAAGACTGAATGCTCCTGAAAATGTCAAATGGTGTAACCACAAAACAATGAAAATGATGATTCTCCAGATTAAATGTAATATTTAGAACAATAGTATTCCATTAGCTTTATTTAATATAAAAGTTATAATGTAAGATCATGCCAAACTAGTTGATATGGTGTTTTATTGACTATTTACTGTTTTTAACCTTCCTGTCATCCTCGAGTTACGGAAGGAAGGAAGGGAGGGAGGGAGGAAGGAAGGAAGGAAGAAGGGAAGGGAGGAAGAAAGAAGGAAAGGAGGGAGGAAGGAAACGAGGGAGGGAGGAAAGCGGGAAGGAAGGCGGGAAAGAAGGGAGGAAGGAAGGAAAGAGAGAGGGAGGGAGGGAGGGAGGAAGGAAGGAAAAAAGGGAGGGAGGAAGAAGGAAAGAAGGAAGGGAGGGAGGAAAGGAGGGAGGGAGGGAGGGAGGGAGGAAAGAAGGGAGGAAGGACAGAAGGAAGGAAGGAAGGAAGGGAGGAAAGAAGGAACAGTTAAAACAGACGGGGTCAATTTGACCCGGGAGGACGACATGAAGGTTAAGCAAGTTTAAAGTTTTTATGGTTACACCACTTAGACATTTTTACCATAATCCTCTAATATATTCTCTCTAAATGGATTAAAAGCAGAAATTTGATGCTGGGTCCAAAAAAAAAAAAAAAAAAAAAAAGGATGTATGCAAGTTATTCATACGTTTAATTTCACATTTTAACCTTTTAAATTTAAACTAAACCACATGGAGACAATAAAAACCATAGAAATATTTATTAAATTTATTGTGCATTTATTTGCTTTTCTGATAACGTTAGCGAATGTGTGTTCAGGCCTTGACCTCATACTTACTTACTTACTCAAGCGGGAATGATTCACACACTTGTAAAGAATCGACTCTGTTTGTTGGACAGATTGAGTTTTTGTAGCAGTTTAACCTTCAAGTGTCAGATACGGTCTTTTTAAACCACGAGGCCACAAACTGAGCCCACTTTAGAGGAGGATGATTCATTGTCAGCATGTGTCAGATATGTGTGAGAAAAAAGAAGAAAAAACACATTCTTGCCTTAAACACGACTTTTACTAGATTCATTTAAATTAGGATGCTGTTAACTCTAGTCAAGGAAGGAAGGGAGGAAGGGAGGAAAGGAGGGAGGGAGGGAGAGAGGAAGGAAGGAGAATAAGGAAGGATGGAAGGAAGGACGGAAGGGGGAGGAAAGGGGGGAGGAAGGAAGGAAAGGAGGGAGGAAGGAAGGAAAGGAGGTAGGAAGGAAGGGAGGGAGGGAGGAGGAATGAAAGGAGGGAGGGAGGGAGGAAGAAATGAAAGGAGGGAGGAAGGAAGGAGGAAGGAAAGGAGAGAGGAAGGGAGGAATAAAAGGAGGGAGGAAGGAAGGGGATTAAAGCAAAGAAGACAGGGAGGAAAGAAGGAAGGAAGGAAGAAAGGAAGGAAAGGAGGGAGGAAGGAAAGAGGGAAGGAAGGAAGAAGGAAGGAAAGGAGGGAGGGACGAAGGAAGGAAGAAGGAAGGAAAGGGGGTAGGAAGGATGAAGAAGGAAAGAAGGAAGGAAAGGAGGGCGGAAGGAAGGAAAGAGGAAGGAAGGAAGGAAAGGAAGGACAGGAGGGAGGAAGGAAGGAAGGGAGGAAAGATCACCTGTCATGAAATCTTCAGTCAAATCCTCCAAAAAACACTGAAAATGAAAAATCAAACCTGACCCAGAGAGAAAACCTGATGAATCAATAAAAAGCCAAATGTGACAAATTGCTCTAAGAACAGTTTTAGTGAGTAAGTCATGACGTGAACTGAATGTCTGAGTTTAACTTCCTCTGAATATAAAAAGTTTAAAAATAGCCTCAGATCTGTGAAGCTCTGATTGAGACGTGAAACAAACAGAAATGTCAAATTCCCATTCATGTTTTCCAGTCACAGCAATAATCATTTCCTTCCATCCTTCCTTGCTTCCTTTCCTCCCTTCGTTCCTTCGTTCCTTCCTACCTCCCTCCCTCCTTACTCTTTTCCTTCCTTCCTTCCTTCCTTCCTTCCTTCCTCCCTCTTTCTTTAATTTTTGCCTTCATTCTTCCCCTCCTTCCATACGTCTTTCCTCATTTCCCTCCCTCCCTCCATACTCCTTTCCTTCCTTCCTTCCTTCCTTCCTCATTTCCTCCCTCCCTCCTTCCTTCCTCCCTTCCTCCCTCTTTACTCCTTTCCTTCCTTCCTTCCTTCCTTCCTTCCTACCTTCCTCCCTCCCTCGCTCCCTCGCTCCCTCGCTCCCTCCTTACTCCTTTCCTCCCTTCCTTCCTTCCTTCCCTCCTTCCTCCCTTCCTCTCTCCCTCCTTACTCCTTTCCTTCCTTACTTCCTTCCTTCCTCCCTTCCTTCCTCCTTACTCCTTTCCTACCTCCCTCCTTACTCCTTTCCTTCCTTCCTCCTTTCCTACCTCTCTCCTTACTCTTTTCCTTCCTTCCTTCCTTCTTTCCTCCCTTCCTCCTTCCTCCTTTCCTTCCTTCCTCTCTCCCTCCTTCCTTCCTTCCTTCCTCTTTTCCTACCTCCATCCCTCCTTACTCCTTTCCTTCCTTAATTCCTTCCTTCCTACCTTCCTTCGTTCCTACCTTCCTCCTTTCCACCCTTCCTTCATCTTTTCCTCCTTCCCTACTTACTCCTTTCCTTCCTTCCTTCCTTCCTCCCTTCCTCTCTCCCTCCTTACTCATTTCCTTCCTTCATTCCTCATTTCCTCCCTCCCTCCTCCCTTCCTTCCTTCCTTCCTTCCTTCCTTCCTCCCTCCCTCCTTACTCTTTTCCTTCCTTCCTTCCTCCCTTCATCCCTTCTTCCCTTCCTCCTCTCCTCCCTCCCTTCCTTCTTTCCTCCCTTCCTTCCTTCCTTCCTCCTGTTCTTAGGACAGTTTATAGAAGGTTTGGTGGTTTCTGAGATGTTAACGTAACTCTTTCTTTAAAGGTGTTTTCTAATCATCCTTCATGTCAAATTAATTTTTAAATGACCAAAATGTACGTTAAACATGAACGGAAACTATGATTACGTGGGAAAAATGGATGATTGTGACAAGTCATCGGGTTCATTCATATAGGGGGACCTTTGTCGTCATGGTAACGTGGTTAAGAATCAAGGACGTTTGAGGTTTTTTTCAAGGATTTAATGCTGACTCGTGGTCGGAAATAGGAAGTGTAAAAGTCGGATGCGTCGTTGACTCATGCTTCCTCTTTTTATTTTCAGTCGTGCATTGCTGCCGTCGAAGCAATGCATTATGGGTCAGAAAAGCCAACAAAGCAATGCTGCTGCAAAACTGGATGTAGTGTCTTACACCAATACACACATGACATGACAGGTGAGTTTTGCTGCTTTGAATTAGAAAATGTATTAATGTGTAAAATCCCTTTATTTGTTGGCTCCTAAATTCTCCTAAAACTCTTCACTCCCACTATCAGGTAAAAGTTACGATACCATTTAAAAAAACCAAGTTCCTTTTAAAGTGATACCGATACCGATACCGAAATTGTATAAAATGCCACCAAGTCCATATAAATATGGAATCATGTTTTCCAGCTCTGCGTGCAAAAATAGGAAAGTGAGTTATATGAACCAATATTATTATGTTAACTGTAATTGTGGCATAAAATGGTCTTAAAATGACAATAATGTTGTTTATCGCGATTATTTTGCAGAGAATATATCGTCCAATAAAAGTAGTTATCATGACAGACCTACTAATGGAACATAAATTACCAAAATGCGTTCTAAATTTGAATAGAAACCTTGATTATGAGGATTATGTGGCGTGAAATGGTCTTAAAATGACAATAATATCATTTATCATGATTATTTATTGGACAATATATCATCCAACAAGAGTAGTTATCATGACAGGCTTAGTAGTGGGACATCCTGAGGTATAAATTACATAAAAATTACCAAAATGTTCTCTAAATATAAGTGGAAACCTTGCTTATGAGGAATATGTGGCATAAAAAGGTCTTAAAATGACAATAATATCATTTATCGCGATTGTTTCTAGGACGATATATCATCCAACAAGAGAAGTTATCATGATAGACCTAATAATGGAACATCCTTGGACATAAATTACCTGCAAATTATGAAAATGTGCTCTAAATTTGAGTAGAAACGTTGATTATGTGGCAAAAAATGGTCTTAAAATGACAATAATATCCTTTATCGCGATTATTTCTAGCAGCAATATATCGTCCAAAAGTAGTTATAGTGACAGGCTTCGTAGTGGAACATCCTGGGACATAAATTACCAAAATATGTGCAAAATATGAATGGAAACCTTGCTTATGAGGAATATACGGCATAAAATGGTCTTAAAATGACAATAATATAATTTATCGCGATTTTTTCTTGGACGATATATCATGTAATAAAAGTAGTTATCATGACAGGCTTCGTAGTGGGACATAAAGTACCTGCAAATTACCAAAATGTGCCTCTAAACTTTGATTATGAGGAATATACGGCATAAAAAGGTCTTACAATGGCAATAATATCATTTATCGTGATTATTTTGCAGAGAATATATCGTCCGATAAAAGTAGCTATCATGACAAACCTAGTAGTGGGACATCATGGGACATAAATTACCGTAAATTATATGTGCGAAATATGAGTGGAAACCTTGCTTATGAGGAATATACGGCTTAAAATTGTCTTAAAATAACAATAATATTGTTTATCGCAATTATTTCTTGGACGATATATCATCCAATAACAGTAGTTATAGTGACAGACCTACTAATGGGAAATCCTGGAGAATGAATTACCTGCAAATTATGAAAATGTGTGCTAAATTTGAATGGAAACCTTAATTATGAAGAATATACGGCATAAAATGGTCTTAGAATGACAATAATATCGTTTATCGTGATTATTTCTCCGACGATATATCGACCAACAAGAGAAGTTATTGTGACAAACCTACGAGTGGGAAATCCTGGGGTATGAAACCTGCAAATTACCAAAATGTGCACTAAATTTGAATAGAAATTGGCATAAAATGACTAATGGGACATCCTCGTACTTTTTAGCATCCTAAAAATAATGCTAGTCTCTCTTTAACAGCGCTACTTGATAGCAGCAGCCACTAGGAGGCGCTGTCACTTATAGCATTAATGTGTGTAAGAATCTGTTTCTGCTCCTTTCTTTCTTTCTTTCTTTCTTTCTTTCTTTCTTCCTTTCTTTCTTTGTTTCTTTCACATGGAGGTGTGTAACTTTAAAGTAGTGGTACAGTAGATGTGAGTGCGAGGCAGCAGCAGATTTCCACGCTGGCAGCTTTGCAGGCAGCAGCAGCAGCAGGGCCCCTATAGCTGTTTCTGTTCAGTCAGTCCGTCCACACACACACACACACACACACACACACACACACACACTCTGCAGTAAAGTTTCACACACATAAACACACTGCGGGAACACTGCAGTCTCTATCTGTATGTCACATAACCTCCGCCTACGCACACTACGCCCACACACATCCTTGCCCAAAACGCCCACACCAGTGTAATGTGTGCTCAAAGACACACACACACACACACACACACACACACACACACACACACACACACACACACACACACATCGCCCCTATACACACTCCCCTCCCACGCAGGCACACACGTGTTCAGTCAGACATAAGCCGCTCATACCATCCCACACTTTCTCAACAGACACAAAGTAAGACTCTGCTGCTAACCAGGGAGGCTGTGCAAACACACACACACACACACACACACACACACACACACACACACACACACACAAACACACACACACACACACACACACACAGGCTTCAGTTCAGCCCCTTGCATATTCACTCACACACTCACAAAACTCCTCGCTGCTGCTGTTGCTGCTCTGCTCTGTCGTAATTTCAGCAAATATGTTGTTCTTGCTTTTATGGGAAAGAAGAAAAGGAAAGAAAAGAAAGAAAAAGAAAAACCTGCTCAGCTGCTTATTATTTCACAACATTTTTTTTTTTTTTTTTGTCACGCCCGTCTAATGTGTGTCTGCCACCTAAAACAACCCGGCAACACAATGCTGCTGGGTGGAGGCAACAACAAAACTCACAACAAAAAAAGAGAGAGAGAGTTTTATTCTTTCTTTTTTTTCTTTTTTTCTCTTTTCTTAAATTTTAACTCCTGCTTTTGGCACCACAGTCATCCTGTAACCCATATTCCCTCCAAATGAAAAGGGACACTCCATGACAAGCACTACCACCGCCTGGAGACTGAATCATGCTGCTCTGTTGTTTCCTCCCCTCTCTCTCTATCTCTCTCTCTCTCTCTCTCTCTCTCTCTCTCTCTCTCTCTCTTTCTCTATTTTATTTTTATTTTTTTCTTTCCTCCCAAAAAGAAGAGAGAGAAAAAAGAGAGAGGGAGCTGCAAAGTGTTGAGGATGTGGGTTGGTGGGGAGGAGACAGAGGGGAGCAGAGCAGCAGCGTGGGCGCTCTGACAGGGCGAGGGGCTGACAGGCTCAAGCGTGGGCGTGTCATTGAAATGTGTTTCTACTCCAGGAGGGGGGGGGGTGAGGGGGGAGGAGGGGAGGAGGGGGGAGAGAGAGAGAGAAAGGAAAGGAAAAGGGGAAAAAAAGTTGCAGGGAAAATAAGAGAGAGAGAGAGAGAAGCTGCTGCAGAAATTAAACGAACAGGCGTCTCGTGAAAAAAGTGAAATATGAAGAGGCTCCTTGCCAAATGAGATACATCCACTGTTTGGAGGTTTCAGTGGGAGGGGAGGACTCAAAAAAAAAAGAGAGAGAGAGAAAAAAAAGAGAGAAAAGTGACGCCTACTCTTTGGGAATGATTGACAGGACGACATGAAAGCAGATTGCTACTGTCGTGTGAAAAGCTTGTAACTATTTTTTTCTCTTTTTCTTCCTCTGTGGTTTTTATTTAACTCTCTTGTTGTCCTCGAGTCAAGGAAGGAAGGAAGGAAGAAGGAGGGAAGGATGAGGAGGAAGAAGGAAGGAAGGACGGAAGGAAAGAAGGAAGGGAAGGGAAGGAGGAAAGAAGGAGGGAAGGATGGATGGAAGCAGTACAGACAGAAGGAAGGAAGGAAAGGAGGAAGAAGGAAGGAAAGGAGGAAGAAGGAAGGAGGGAAGGAAAGGAGGAAGGAGAGAAGAAGGAAGGGAGGAAGAAGGAAGGAAGGAAAGGAGGAAGAAAGAAGGAAGGGAGGGAGGAATGAAGGAAGAAGGAAGGAAAGGAAGGAAAGGAGGAAGAAAGGAGGAAGGGAGGGAGGAATGAAGGAAGGAAGGGAGGAAGAAGGAAGGAAAGGAGGACAAAAGGAGGAAGAAGGAATGAAAGGAAGGAAAGGAGGATGGAAAGGAGGAAGGAAGGAAGGAAGGAAGGAAGGGAGGAAGGGAGGAACAGTCAAAACAGACAGGGTCAATTTGACCCAGGAGGACGACAGGAAGGTTAAAGGAATAAATTGAAAGAGTTTTTTTGCTTCTGGAAACTTTTTTTTTTTTTTAAATCAAATGAACTAAAGACTAAAAACCTGATTGGATCTTGTTCCGGTCAAAAACCATAAAGTGTGATATCCAGATCCAGATCTCCTCCTCCAGTCATTTCTATTAAAGACTGAAATATAAATGACTGTTTGAGGCATTAATGTGTTTCTGTTCTGCTTTTTACAGCAGAAAAAAAAGTATAATTAGGACATTAAAACCATTAAAACTGCATCTCATCTTCTCTCCTCGTTAGAAACATCGTATAAATATGCATAAATGTTTCAGTTCTGATGTTTTCTCTCCACTTTAAAGTCCATTCTCTGGATTTGTGCAATTAAGGCTTCAAATAGAAGTTTAATATTGGATCAGCTCCTAACTAGTTAAAGGCCTGCAGTTTAAAATCAGACAAACTTTCCACCTTTAGATTCATTTTTGAGCGAATTGAGACTTTAAACTTGAACTTCTATCACATCTAACAAGCAGGATCTCCACCCAAAATCTGCATTTCCCTCCTTCTTTCCTTCCCCACTTCCTCCCTCCCTCCTTTCCTTCCTTCTTTCCTCCTTCCTTCCTTCCTTCCTTCCTTCCTTCATTTCTGCCACCCTTCCTCCTTTCTTCCTCCTTTCCTTCCTTCTTCCTCCTTTCCTCCCTTCTTCCCTCCTTTCCTTCCTCCTTTCCTTCCTTCTTCCTCCTTTCCTCCATTCTTCCCTCCTTTCCTTCCTCCTTTCCTTCCTTCTCCCTCCTTTCTTCCTCCTTTCCTTCCTTCTTCCTCCCTTCCTTCCTCCCTCCTTCTTTCCTTTCCTCCCTTCTTCCTCCTTCCCTCCTTCCTTCCTTCCGTCTGTACTTCCTCCATCCCTCCCTCCTTCTTCCTCCCTTCCTTCCTTGACTCGAGGACAACAGGAGGGTTAATTAAGTTTGTTAAAAAAACAGTGATGGAAGAAGCATTGAGATATTTTAATAAAGTGAAAAATAGCAGCATAAAAACACTCCAATATCATTCAAATATTACATATAAAAGTGTTAGCTGCAAAATGAGCTTACTAAGTGTTATATTTATTTATATTTAGTGGATTTAAGGTGGATTTTTTGCTGATGATACATATAGAAATATATGAACTAGCTGTGAAGTAAATATATATATATTATAATATATATTTCCTCTCTTAAATTCAGCAGAGTGGAAGAATAAAGCAGCTAAGTCACTTTATTTGTTTATGAGGAAAAACATTCTTGTGTGTGTGTGTGTGTGTGTGTGTGTGTGTGTGTGTGTGTGTGTGTGTGTGTGTGTGTGTGTGTGTGTGTGTGACTGTATGTGTGTGTGTCTGGCTGATAAACTTGAGCCGTTTTTTCTTCTTTTCTTTTTGTCTTCTGTGAAAACAATCATGACAATAAACTCTCCGTGCATATATATATCCCTCCTGTTGTCCTCGAGTCGAGGAAGGAAGGAAGGAAGGAAGGAATGAAGGAAGGAAGGTAGGAGGGAGGAAAGAAGGAAGGTAGACGGGAAGGAAGGAAGGAAGGATGGACAAAAGAAGGAAGGAAGGTAGGGAGGAAAGAAGGAAGGACGGACAAAAGAAGGAAGGAAGGAGGGAAGGAAGGTAGGAGGGAGGGAGGAAAAAAGGAAGGAGGAAAGAAGGAAGGAAGGAAGGAAGGAAGGAAGGAAGAACGGACAAAAGAAGGAAGGAAGGTAGGAGGGAGTGAGGGAGGGAGGAAAGGAGGAAGGAAGGAAGGTAGGAGGGAGGGAGGAAAGAAGGAAGGAAGGTAGGAGGGAAGGAAGGAAGGAAGGATGGACAAAAGAAGGAAGGAAGGAAAGAAGGAAGGAAGGAAGGAAGGAAGGAAGGAAGGAAGGAAGGAAAGAAAAAACAGTCAATTTAACCCTTGAGAACGACAAGAAGCATATACATATAGAAAAAGAAAAAAAGAAGCAGCAGCAACAGGAGTTTTTACAGTAGAAGAAGAAGAAGAAGAAGAAGAAGAAGAACAGGGAAAACAGCAGCGTGTAAAAAAAAAAAAAAAAAAAGGGTGAAACTGGGACTTGTGGGAACAGGCAGCCTGGGTGTCGACCTACCTCACAGTGTGGGTGGACATCCTATTTCCTGCCGGCGCTATCGTTTTAATTGGCTCTTGCTTGGCGCTTGTTGTTAGATATTGAGTGTGTGTGTGTGTGTGTGTGTGTGTGTGTGTGTGTGTGTGTGTGAGTGTGTGTGTGTGTGTGTGTGTGTGTGTGTGTGTGTGTGTGTGTGTAGGTGAGGTCATAAGAGAGAGAGATATGAAGCTTGATATTCCACCTCTTCTTCTCCTCTCTCCCCTTTTTCAGAGTTTTGATTTGATCCCCGTCTGCTCGGAGGCTGATCCATCGGAACGCCGTTAGAAGGTCATATCTGCATAATAACACACACACACACACGCACACACACACACACACACACACACACACACACACACACACACACACACACACACACACACACATATACACACACACACACACATATAGGAGAGCAGCCAGACGTGGATTTCAAGGCTGAAGGTGGGCGGTGAGGAATCCTACCTGCCTACCTGCTCCATGTGTGCATTTGGAAAACACATCATTAAGCGTGAAAGTTCATTCTTCACTCAACTTCCTTCTTACTTAGATTTTTTTTTTCCCAGAGCTTTCACTCCTATTTTTATTATAGTATTATTATTATTATGCTGCATCAATGCTGGTACAGTAAGAAGCCTTGGATAACCTAGCTGAAAAACACTAGCCATTAGATTTTTAACCTTCCTGTCGTCCTCCTGGGTCAAATTGACCCTGTCTGTTTTGACTGTTCCTTCTCTCCTGCCTTCCTTCCTTCCTTCCTTCCTTCCTTCCTGCCTTCCTTCTTCCACCCTTGCCTCCTTCCTTTCTTCCTCCCTCCTGCCTTCCGTCCTTCTTTCTTCCCTCCTTCCTTCTTTAACTCCCTCCCTCCTACCTTCCTTCTTTCCTTTCCTTCCTTCTTCCTTCCTTCCTCCGTCCCTCCTTTCCTCCCTCCTTCCTTCTGCCTTCCTTCCTTCCTTCCTTCGCTTGAGGACAACAGGAGGGTTAATCAAACATGGGTGTAATTAATTATTATTATTTTTATGCCCTAAACTGATGGATATGTGTTAAAGTAAAAGAGGAAACATGCAGAATCTTATAAATAAAGACAGATAACTGCTAAAAATAAGATTTAAAGCAGTTATAATCAATATTTTTCAGACTGTGCAGACTCTCATAGACTAGCTGGTGAACATAGTGGAGCATTTAGCAGCTTTAAAGAGCCAGATATTTCCCTCAGGAGTCGGTTAGAGAGTAAAAACAGAGCTTAAAGAGAGTGAATATTGGCTATGAGAGCAGCTGAGAGGGAACCAAAGCAGTAAAAGTTGCAGCCAGTCAGCGAAAACAACAGTAAAGCTGAGAGGAGCTGCAGAGTCTCATCAACAGGAGCCAGACACATTACACATTGAAACATCAGACATCATCATTATTATTATTATTATTAAGAAATATATTGATTATAGCAGCTTTAGAAGAAGTCGTAGAAGTGCTTTCTCTCTAAAAAGCCAGTAAGGGAACTTTGAGTTGGGACTGAATCACAAAAAGGTGTAAAAATCACCAGAAGTTTCTTTAATGCATCTATTTATCTCATTTCTGTGCTAATAAGAAGTGAGTAGGAAGGAAGGAAGGAAGGAAGGAACAAAGGAACAAGGGTTAGGGAAAGACAGATGGAGGGAAGGAAGGAAGGAAGGAAGGCAGGCAGGTAGGCAGGCAGGAAGAAAGGAAAGAAGGAAGGACAGATGGA
>NC_070601.1:4288039-4290539 GCF_027409825.1 Scomber japonicus
ATAGTTTATGACAGTAAAGTTATAACATTTATATATATATATATATATATATTTCTATTTACAGATTATTATTATGAAATGGTATCACAGGTCAAACTCAGCTATATGTGCCCTTTCAAAATAAACAGTAGTAAAGTACAGCTGCAGTATTAATAGTCTCAATAACCGTCATACAAACACTTATAGTAGCAGTCTGGTTATTTATATATTTAGTATCAGTAAAAGTTTAATTATTAATTGTTCTACTACTATAATATGTAAATATGCATCCTGTCTAGATTAATAATGAACTTTAAATGAGGCCGAGTGATGAAAACAATATCGTCATAATCAGCTCAGTAGCATTTTGGGAAACCCGTCTGAGTTGCACGTCAGCCACAAACTACACACTCACTACACACACACACACACTCACTACACACACACACACACACACACACACTACATATACACACACACACACACACACACACACACACACACAGAGGGCTTCCTGCTACCCACTTCCTTGTGTTGGAAACCATTTGCATGCTTCGTCACATCAGCTCTCATTGTAAGAAATGTGAAATCTCAACTGCTGCACATTTGCATCCAGACCCCCGTTTTCCCGTTTTCAACTGTCTGACGTACGTGCGCGCGCGTGTGTGTCTGTGTGAACGCAGCAGACGCACACACACGTGACCAAAACTCGAGCGCGTACAGATATCAGTCAGCCGGTGACGTAACGCTGCTTTCATGTGGCGTCACGTTTGTTTGTGTCACACTGACGCATTTTTTAAAAGATTCGAAAATTTTTGTAGATGTAAGAAAAAAAATCCCTTTAGAGGAAATGTACAAAAATACTTTCTGTTAAAAATCACCAAAACTTTCAGGAAGTTGAGGAAAAGTTTGAAGTACAGCTGGAATATTTCATATTTTCTTAGATTTCCCTCCAAAGTTTTAAGCTACACCTGCATCTCTCTGCGTATATTTATTGTAATTTCCGAATAACCGTCAAAGAATTTCAAAATAAAAGTCACTAAAGTTGTGTTGACAGGTTGAATCATACCATATTTTAAAAAATCTACATATAATATAGTGTACTCATATATACATTAAATTAAATATACATTATGTTCATGTTATATCCTTTCCTCTGCCCCATACACTATACAATCATTTTATTTATATATAATATGAGCCTGAAATCATATTTAATTTAGACTAAATGCACATATTTACAATATATGCAAATACTGAAATAAACGTATTCTATATAGAGAAAATTATATATAGACATCATATATACATTATATGGTAAATACATACATATATATTCCTCCATACTGTATATATGTACATTATATGTCATCTGTGTCTACATGGTTAGGTGTTATACATTCAACTATGCATTTATACATATATACTGTATATATGAGCATCGCATGTCACATAAAGATATATAATCTATACATATGGTATAGTATACTGTATATAGTATTATAAGTATGCAGTACATTATATTATATGAAAACATACATTATATGTCATCTGTGTCGATATGGTAAAGTGTCATTATTATATATACATTAAATTATGCATATACAAGCCTTGCATGTCACATATACAGATATATAATCTATATATACAGTACATTACATTATATTAAATCTATGTCTATATGTAAATACACATAAATACATCTATATAGTTTGTGCACACATGTATGTTTATGTGTGTATGTACTATTTATGTTATTATAAGCATTACACATCACAGTAACATATATATATATATATAGATTTAATATAATATATATGTAATGTACTGGATATATAGATTATATATCTTTATATGCAGTACAGTTATTATATATATACATATATATATATATATGTGTGTGTGTGTGTGTGTGTGTGTGTGTATGTGCTATTTATGTTATTATAAGCATTAAACATCACATAAACATATAGATATAGATTTAATATAATATATATGTAATGTACACTGGATATATAGATTATATATCTTTATATGCAGTACAATTATTCTATATAATATATATGTATGAGTATGTATGTATGCATAACTGAATGTATATACAAGAATTACACATCACATTAACATATAAACACAGATTATGTATAGTATAATATACACATATACAGTAGAGCATGATATAAATATACATTATATATACTGTATATGAATATATATATATATATACTATATATATATTCATATACAGTATATATATGTTATTATTAGAACTACACATCACATAAACATATCGCTATAGATAATAATATACATGTAGACACATTATACATTTAACACATTAAATATACTAATGCTGATATCTAACAGGCTTACAGTATGTATGTAAGAATATTTAATATACTTATTAATATATATACATGTGGACATATTATACACTATAATATATACAGCACTTATAGAAGAAAACATAAATATATCATAAGCATAAAAGCATAACATGTAGAAACTTAATTAACACTTT